>NC_051425.1:10368917-10386681 GCF_015228065.2 Penaeus monodon | reverse complement strand
AATATAATATATATATAAAATTTTTATTATATACATATACCCCCCCCCACACACACATTATATATATATATAAAATTATATCAATACATTACCCCCCCCCCCCATATATAATATATTAAAATATATATAATATTTATATATAAAATTTATATATATTTTAATTAAAAGATAGTAGATTTTTGGGGTGTGTGTGCATATAAGTAATAATGATGGAAAAAACCCAAAAGAACAAAATTTTTTTCCTCCCCAAAAAGGGGAATCAGCCACCCCCTTTTACTCTGATTTTTCCTACTTACTTTGGGTTTTCTTTTTTTTCCTAACCCATTTCTGCTGAAACCCTTCTTTTTATTCTTCCCTTCCCCTTTCCTCGGCAACTGTAAATCATTTTTATCATAAAAAAACAACTATTTTTTTTTAAGTAGAAGGGGAGACCCCTGTATTGTTACGAAAGAAAATCCATAACTTTTTATTATCATTATCAAAAAGTTCTTTTTCAAGATTTTGAAGTATGGAATGAACTTTTTCAGGGAACACATTGGGGAATGGCCAACACAATAGAAAAAAAAAAATTTAAAAGAAAAAATTATTTTCACATGCACTGGCAACTGCCATATATCACACGGAAGCCCTGTTTAGAAAGCGACATCGGAGAGTAGTGAAAGACGCTAACCCTTGTTATACCCAACAAAAAAAATTTTAAACAAAAAAAATTTTCAATGCGTTTCATACTTACGCCGACCCGCCTCGCCCTCTCTGCCCCAAACACAAGGGGGGGGAGGCTAGGCGACGGCGTGCTACCCCAAGGGTCGTAAAAACTGAACACTAAAAGAGGCACCGAGTACCACAGCGTCCCAGAACACCGGGGGGAAAAGCACGTGGGGGCAGGGCAAGAAAAAACCCCAAAAAGACAGTTTTCCTTTTTTTTTAAAAAAGTTATTTACCCGTCACTTTCTATGGGCCAAAATACAGGGGGAACTAGAGTCACCGAAAAAATATGTTATAACAGGAAAACAACGTTACAGGTCAAAAAGGCACACACGAGGTCTTCCAGGAGCCACCCAACTCCTTTCCGGTTTTTTCCCCCGCTTCCTCACACCCAGCGCGTATTTTTTCCCCCAGGTCCCTTCATTTTAACACATGCCCAGGTCACCCTTTTTCATTTTAAAAACATGTTTAGCCAGAGAAAAACCCCCACGGCGTAGAATAATAGAAATTTTTTAATGTCTATATTAAGACAAAAAATGAAAAAACTTTCTAATGCATGGGATAAAAAGGGTAAAAATTGGGTACCATGAGGCTAAATGTGAAAAACTCGGATACATGGGGGAACACAGCAGCCCAGGAACACAAAAAAAATGGGTAAGCATGCGTATAAGAATTGGGTAATTATTATGTTTTTTTTATTTGGGTTGGGTTTGGGTTAGTTTGGTTGGGTTAAGGTTTATTTAGGTTGGTTTTGATTGATCATACAAAAAAATTGACAGAAAAAAAGAAAAATAAAAAAATAAAACAAAATAAAGGTAAAGTTGCCCCTTAAAATAAAAAATACGGGTCGAGATTTTTTTTTTTTTTTCCTTTTTTTTTTGTAATGCCTTTTTTGGATCATCATATTTTAAACGCGCGGTAATTTTACCAAACAGGGAAAAACTGATCAAAAATTTTATTTGCAACCAATTTCCGTTTTTCATTCCCCTAATAAAATGATAGTATTGTTAGAAAAATTGAAAAAATAGTTTTTTGTGCAAAGGAAAAGGAATAACCTTTTATTTTCGTTTTTTTGCTTTAATTGTTTGGGGGTTTGGCGTGGGCAAACCGGGGGGGCAGCCCTTCGCTCTTCCTTCCCGGGTTTTGTGGGGTGGTGCGTCCCCTAGCCGCTCCCCAGTGCAATGATCCAGAGTAAAACTTGTCCCAAAAGAAAATGAGAGGGAATCCCCAGGGGCCTGGGGACCACCATACAGTTCTTCTGCCGAAGTTTTTAATGAGACGAGATGTTCTTCCCTCCTATTTTTAATTAAATCAGAATTTTAAAAATGAGATGTAAGATACCTGACTTGCTTTTCTTTTTTTCCCCAAGGGGAAAAATTTTCTTAATTTTACTTAACGTGTTACTGTGGGTGAGGAAAAGGCAGGGAGGCCTTCCTCATTTTATCAGCATGATATTTTCTTTATTATTTCTTTATTCTGTTGTGTTTATCTTTTACCTTTATAATAACTTGACAAATTTTTGAGTTTTCTTTTCTCTATACCACATACTGGGGAAAATTATTAGTAAACTGTAATTTGGCCCCAAACATTGCCCTGGGAGTTTTTTCCCAGATGGTGGTGGCTTCAATTATTAAATTAAATTTTAGTTTTTAAAGAAATAACGACAACTAAAAAACACATATTAGCGGGGGAAATTTTAAATTTAAATTTCTAAACATTTAAAAAAAAAAAATTAAAACTTGGTATACCTACACAAGACAGTACACGGCCGTTGGTGGTGTGTGTGTGGGGGTTTGTGTGGTGTGTGTGTGTTTTTTGTGTGTGTGTGTGTGTGTGTGTGTGTGGTGTGTGTGGTGTTTTTGGTTGATGTTAACTTTTGGAGGGTCATTGGGTAAAAAAAAATAAACAAAACTTTATAATAAAAGACATAAGTTTTCTCACCAAGGACTGTTACTTCCCTTTTTGATCGGTAAGAATAATTCATGCCCAAATTTTACACGAGAACGTGCCCAATTTTTTTTTTTTTTTTAATTAATGAAAAAACAAAAATACTTAGGGGTTTAAATCCTTTGGGCAATGTTTTCATGCCCAGTCTCACACGAGGATATGTCCATTTTTTTTTTTTATTTTTTGGTAAAAATGTACAAAATAGTTCCTGCATATTGATTTTAATAATTTTTGCAGTTCCCCTATGTAAATTAATAGAACAACGTAAAATGCAACAATTAGCAATAATTATACAATTTTCTGTTTTTAATTAGGAATTCCTTTTTTTAAGGACATGCCCCTTTCTTTAAAAGACATGTCCACTTTTAAGGACGCCCATTTTTTAAAGACATGTCCAATTTTTTTTTAGAACATTCATATTTTAAAGAACATGTCTTTTTTTCTAAATGTCTTTTTTTAAAGGGAATGCCATTTTTGAAAAGAATTTTGCCTTTTAAAAGGTATATCATTTTTAAAATGTAATGTCTTTTTTTACAGGATATTTTAAATGAGTTTTGATCGAGAGCGCTTTTAACGGCAATGAAAAAAAAAAATTTTATAAAAGGTTGTAGTAGTTTATTCCAGTCTAATTCCATGACACGCTGGTATAACAAAACCCACATAGTCTGGCCGAACAAAAAACAAAGCTTTTTTGGTACAAAAGGGTTTTTATACAAGAATATAAGTTAGGTTAGGTTTAGGATAATTTATTTTGGTTTTGTTTGGGTTCTTTTTTTGGAGTATCCTGACTGACATCTAGTTGATAGAAATCAAAATTTTGAAAAGTTGTATAATTTTATTAAATAAGGATAAGTCCGATATGCGAAGCTTAGCGCCCGGGGTATGTCATGAGGGGAGGGGCCTGGTGACTAATCCCCGCCCCGTCAGTGTGCGGTGGTGGATCGGCTAAAAACCTAGCCCTTTGGGCCGCTGTGGTGCCCGCCAAGCGTAACCTCCGGGCGAAAATTGCAATTCTCCGTTGGGGCGGGGGGGCCGAACTGCTGACCCCGGATACCACTGTACTAACCCCGGGCTAGTTTTTTAAAAGTGGGGGGAGAAATTTGTTGAGACTGAAGACTAGGTTGAGACTTTTTACTTGCCCTCAAGAAAAAGGTAAAATAGTTACGAAGAAAACCAAAATTCCCGGGGTGACTTACAAACCCAAAAAATTTCTTAGACATTTTTTTTTGTTAGTTATAGTCGGTCAGGATTGCTTGTCTTTTTTTTTTTTTTTTTTACTTTTTTTTCAAAAATTTTGTGAGTTTATTTGAGTATTTTTTTAAAAGAAATTCCTTTGTTTCCACTTTTTAATTTTGTTTTTAGCCAACAAAAAAGTACAGAATTTTCGGGAAGGAGAGGTAGTTGGGCTTACCCTTTTCCCAAAATTTCCCGGGGAGTTTTTATTTTATACAAAGGGGTAAAACCAATTCTTTTAAAACTTAAAAAAAAAAGATTATACAGTTTATAGAAGTTGAATACAAATGTATCTTTGTAAAATTGCATGGGGATTCTGCGTTCGGGGTGAGGGGGGCCATAGTTCCCCGTTCCTTTACTACCTTCAAATAAACAGTCAATCGGATTATCCTTTGATGTTTTCCTTTCCCTTTGTACATTCTCATTTTTTTTTTGTAGGGGGTTTGGGGGAGCTGCTCTGCCCTCACCTTGCTACAGGAGCGACGAATTTTCCTCAGTCGAAAATTTATGGGGAAATAAAATATGGGCATGGGGGGGAAAGCCCGGAAAATTAACCCCCCAATTCTGCGGGAGTAAAAAGACCCCGGGACCCGTCTTCGATGCTTTTTTTTCTTTTACGGTGAAAGAAGAATCACGGCGAGTTAAATATAATTAAAAACAGGGTTTACAACACGGAAACATATAAAAGCGCCAAACTAGTTACCCCCCACACTCCACCCTTTTCCGCCCGGGGGGTTACCCCCAACTGTCTGCCGGTGGCGACTTCCCGCAACTGGCGAAGGGTTGCCCCATCTCAGTCGGAAAGGGGTTGGGTGTGTACCCCGGAGCTTCTAAATTAAGACTCAAGGCACTTTTTCCTGGAGGTGGGCATTTTTAAAAAATGTAAGGGGGTACGGCGGGGGGGGTTTGTAAGCTCATTTAAAAAAGGACGCGAACCAAGTGGCAAAATGCCTCACCCCTTCGCATACGTGAATTTGGGGCTTTTGTATCTGAGAATACGCACTACAGCCCCTCCCCGGAACGGAAACGCCACCCTCCGGGAGGGGCCTACCCGATAGACCCTATAGAAAATATAAAAAAAGCACAAATCAAAACATGTAAAAATACAAAAAAGGGCTTAAAAAACAAAAGATAGTAAAAATACACAAAAGTAGAAATATCAAAGCAATGCCAGGAACCTAAAGATGGTCCCGATTGTCCCGGTTTCGGAATGCAATTCCCGGACCCCCTACCACAAAAGTTTTTTGCGTGACATCCTACACTTGGTCAGCTTCCTCGGGTAGCAACTTCGGTCGTGGGGTGTAAAGGGGGTATCTGGTTAAACATGGGCCCCGACAGCGCGTGGGGTGGTCGCAGGTCCAAAACATCATAACAAACGGACCCAACCGCTTCTGTACACGGCAGGGACCAAGCCACCGATCACCCAAGGGTCCACGGTTCCCTAGAACCTTACGCAGGACTAGCGTGCCCTCCTCGTATGGTCTGAGGTGCTGCGCACGGTCATACTGGGCCTTGTTGGTCTCATGCATCTTACGGCTCACCTCGACAGCTAACCGGCGGGCGTCTGCAAGGCGACCCAGTATCAGGTCCGGGTCCACAGTTTGTCGATTAGTCAGGCCCTTCCAAAGAGCGCCATACGACCCATCAGTAAGTACAATGGCTGATCCCCCACGGCACGGTGGATGGGCCGAGTTCAGGGCAGGCGTACAGCAGGCAGATGAGTGGGCCACTGTGAGGGAGCCTGCCAAGCCAGTGCCGACAGCGCGTCCTTCACTGTCCGATTGGTGCGCTCCACCACCCCATTGACTGGGGGTGATAGGCCACAATAAAAGAGTGTTTTACTTGCAGGGCCTCCAGAAGTGAGCACCACTCGTCAGAGGAGAATTCCAAGCCATTGTCAGTGTGGAGATGGTCAGGCGGCCATAACAAAGTCAAATAGTGGTCTACAAAAGCCTGCAGTACTCTGCTGGCTCTTTTGTCACAAGGCGGAACCAACTGTATGAACCGCGTGTGTGGTCCACGATAGAAAGCACATATCGAACCCTGTTGCTGACCCCCGCAGGTCCATAAGGTCAGCTGACACTCTCACCAGTTGAGCCTCTGGCAGTGGATGCCCTTCCATCGTGCGCGGTCCTGCAACACCCTTGCACTGCTGGCATACATGGCAGCTAGCACGTACTCCCTCACCCTGCGATGCATATTGGGGAAGTACCAGGCCCCTGAAGATTCTGGAAAGTACAATGGATCCCGGGATGGGTAGCAGTTGGAGGGCAGTGGGCATGTCGCAGCCCGTGGCTGGAGGTGGTTGGGTACATAAACCTGCCTCACAACCCGGTCAGGAAACGTCCGCAGGTAGTACAGTACACCCTCCTCCACCTCAAGCTGGAGAGTGCAGCAGGCGGTCTCTTCCCAGGTACAGCCCGGTGTCCTTCTAGCCAACCCAGTAGGTCCTCACACTTGGGGTCCTGTAGCTGGTGCTCCCTCATCTGCACGGCTGTCATCCTAGTGAGGTCTGGCTCATCAGCAGCAGCATCACGGGTCTCCTGGGCCTGTTCTAATGGGCAAGACGAGTACATCACCTGCAGGTCAGAGGAGATCAGGCACATGGTTGCCAGCCCTGTCTTGTACTTCAACAAGAAGTCGTAGCTCCAAGCTCATATGCATACCAGCTCAAGCGGGTGCTCTTGTGGCCTGGAAAATACCTCAACCAGAGCTGGTGATCTGTCCGGACTTCAAACCATCGACCATAGACATATGGGTCAAAGGCTCGGACAGCTTCTACCACAGCCAGCGCCTCCAGATCAATAACAGCATAGCGGGTCTCAGCGTCTTTCAGGTGCGGGACCAGTAGGCGACAGCATGTGGCACACCCACTGAGTCGTGCTGAAGAAGAACGCCACCTAAAGCCTGTGTGCTGGCATCGCAGTGCACCTCAAAGGGCTTGTTAAAGTTTGGTAGACACAGCACTGGGTTCTTGACAAGGTTGTCCTTCAAAGCAGTGAAAGCCTGCTGAGCAGCATCTCCCCACTAAACTTCACCCCTTTTTGGTGAGGGCTGTCAGGGGTTTAGCCATTGCTGCAAAACCCTGAATGTGGTGGCAAAAGAAACCACAGGCACCCAGGAAGCGGCGAACATCTGCACAGTGCGAGGCGCTTCATGTCAGCAATGGCAGCAGTCTTCTCTGGGTTGGGCCTTACACCTTCGGACCGACAAGAAAACCCAAGAGCTTCACCTCGTGCTTGGCAAACTCGCATTTCTCTAAGTTTAATTCATCCTGCTTCATGCAGAAGTGCTAGTGCAGATGTTGCAGGTGTTCACTAAAATTCACAGATGCCACAACCACATCATCCAGGTATGCGAAGGGGTGACGTCCCAAGACAGATGCTAAAACAACGTTCATCGTCCGCTGGAATATCGTTGGTGCAGTGGAGAGGCCAAAGGCAAGCCTCCGAAACTGCAAGCAGTCGATGGCCGTCACTGAAAGCTGTCTTCTGGCGATCATCAGGGTGCACCGAGATAGCCCAATAAGCTGACTGGCTGTCCAGAACGGTGAACCGGCACGCCCTGGACAAAGAGTCCAGCATCTCAGTCAATACGGGGAAGGGGGTGCGTGTCTGGTGTTGTCACCCAGTTCAGGCCCCGGTAGTCGACACAGAACCGGTGAGAACCATCCTTCTTTCGGACAAGTACCACTGGTGAAAGCCAGGGGCTTGAGGATGGCTCAATGACACCTTGGGCCAGCATACAGGTCACAGTCCATGCACACCACTCTTCATTTTCTGTGGAAGCCTCCACTGTCGCACACAAACTGGAGTGTCTCTCGTGGTGATGATGCGATGCTGGCACCCCTGGTACGTGACCACTGCCTGCTTGTCCCTGGAGAACAGAGTTGGGAACTGTCTAGGACTTCACGTAGCTGCCCCTCCTGGTTTGCGGTTAGATGCCCGAGGCTATGAGAAAGGGAGTACCAGCTACCTCAGTGCCACTAGTGCCCAAGCTTTCGGCAGCACAGGCAGCCTCCAACTCATCATGCTGGAGAGCTTCATCAAGGGCGGGCGTGTCTGGGAACACGAAGAAGTCCTCCTCCTCATACCCAAAGTCCAGACAGCTGCAGTACTATCGTAGTCATCGTCCAGGAATTCACCACAGTACACAAATTCACCCCCCCTGGGAACTCTTTGGACTCTTCAGGAGGGCCGTGGCCATCAAGGGTTCTGCAGGGTCTCACGAGTCACTGAGGTCGGGGCTGTGGCTACCAAATCCTCTGGTCCCAGGAAGGAAGCGTATCCCAGCATAGTTCCTGGACGAATCTTGCGTGGCTTCGGGTGTGGGTTAACAACCCACACGCTGGAACGGCGACCACGGACAGTCACCAGGGTGCGAGGAACAGTGAGGAGATCAGTGCCACTTTCAACTCTGGCAAGACACATGTCAACAGGGGAGCCACAGGTTACTGTGGCGCCACAAACTTCCCGACTTCGCCTCTACCACAGTCTCCTCAGCTATGTGGACAGGCGAGACAGCTACAGGTGAAGGGGACTGCGACAGCTCAGGAAACTCTACTGCTTCAGGTGTCTCGTCAGCTGCATCCTGGCAGGCAGGCACATGATAGCCCATTGAGCCCCCTCTGGTGAAAGTAAGTTTGCACCGGTATCCATCCAGTTCCACATAACTCGCGTCAGGAACACCATCCAGGATCATACGGACAGGGAAGCGGTGCAGGAGGTCCATACCTATCAATACATCACCAGGGAAGCGAAGGTTCTCCACGACAAGGTCCGGTGGATGACAGTTGATTTCGGATTGATGGGAAGGTAAGATCCGCTTCTGCTACACAGGGACTGGCCAGCCTGAAACGCCCTGTAACGCCCTTAAACTAGCGTGCAGACGGACCCCAAGCATACATGTGACAGCCTCTTTCTTCACCATTGTCACTTCTGACCCTGTGTCCAAAAAACAGGAGAACGGCCTACCTCCCACCTCGAGGACTATCATGGGCCGTCCTATGAACCTCGGTTTCGGCTGAGTGGTCAGGTCCCGGTGTACTGCATGGCCGCCCGCAAGCTGGAAGGTCCCCTCCAAGCGGCGTTGGGAAAGGGACATGGAGCTCTAAGTGGCCCATCTTCACCACAAGCTATAACACCGACCTTTCCTTGCCCGGCAATATTGGTTTGTAAATGGCCCCTCCATTCGATGATAGTCACACCAGGACCCGTTGCCCCTTTTCCCTACCCGCGAGACACGGCGGGGTGATGTCGGTTTGTGGGGGTTTCTGCCCTGGGTTGTAAAGGGCCTAGGCCCATCCTGTCACGAGGGCCATGCTGGGGTGGCCACAGACTCGACATCTGTCCCATTCTCAGGAGCCCGTGCACATCTGGTAGGGTATGTCTTGCCCCAACCACAGAGTCCCAGACAGACTGGCATTTCTGGGCCATCTTGCGGGCAAATAAGTCATGCCAGAGCAGCTGACCTCGAAGCCACTCAGGTAACCCTAAGCCCCTGCATTAGACCCTCAGTTTTCCCGATGTCCTGAGGATAGTCTCGCAGCCCTGTTTGTACTCCCAGCTCCACGGCACGGAAGAAGTCCAGAGGCCCCTGGCCTACTGCCATCCTTGTTTGGGCCAGCAATCTAAAAGTGTTGAGCCGTTGCTATACCCCGAAACTGGTCCCAGAGCCGAGCCTTGAAACTCACCCAGTCCTGGATGCTGTTAAACACTGGGCTGTTCAACACTGACCAGGCATACCCGGCTCACCTTGCTACGCGCCATGCGGATGTAAGCTCGGAGGTGGCAGGCCGGGTTGCGAGCTCGATGCTGGAAATCCAGGAACTCCGCTGGATCCCTGGGAGGCTGGCGTCTCCCCACAAAAGACAGGACCTCATCACGTCCGCTGGTCAGTGTGAACAAGGCCCAAACACGATCACAGGGTTGAACTGGCCATGACTGGGATGAGGAGGGCCGGGTGGGCCCTCAGCTGCTGCAGGATGTGTGAGTGCTGATAGACAGGGGGCTGTAGTACAGGCGCTGTATATTGCGGAGGTGGGCCCCTACTGTGTTGGCTGAGGCAGCATGGAGGCCGGGGCTGGGTCGCAGCTTCAGTCCCTGACAAGGTGGGCGGTGATGGTGCTGACACGACAGCTGGTGTAGGAGTTACCATCTGCTGAGGTCCGGGAAAAGTCTCTCCAAACTCTGACGGGCTGGTTGTCTATGCAGAGGTCAGGTACGAGGCCACAAATGCAGTAGACGGGGGCCCCACAGGCACTGATGGAGGCAGACTGGCTGCTGTCCGTAGCTTCCTCACGGCAGGTTGGAGGTCGAAAAAGAATGGTAGCACAGCATCAGCGGGGGAAATTTCTCGGGACGTGGAAGGGCGGGGGGTTGACCTTTCAGGAATACCCAACACTGAATCTGGCCGCATTGCATCCCTGGCCTGCATGCGGGCCAGCTGGTCCCCCACCTGTCCCCCCCAAAACCAGCCAAACCCGTGCTAAAGGGCCAGTTCCCTTTTGCTGCATTTCTAGGCCAGAAATCCCGAACAGACATCCCCCTCCCAAGGCCATGCACCCCAAACTGGTCCCAACCCGGGGGTTTGGGCCCTGGGGTAGTTCGTCCTGGGGGCCCTGCATCCCCCGGGGCGGGGGTCGTGACCCGGGCTGTGACATCTTGTGGGGGGCAGGCAGGCAGCACCTGTGGTTTTAGGCATGTGGTCGTGACCGCAGTCTATACGGTAAGACCCACCCCCTTCCCACGTCACACGGAAAAGACACGCATTTGGGGCGGACACACACTTAATTTGCGAGATTTTAGCGTTTATGGGAAAAACCACAGACATCACACATCCTGGCATGGGGGAAAAAATAAATAAAAGTGCACAAAGGGTAAAAACAGAGTTCAAAATACATTCAAAAAAAAAAAAAAAAAATTGGTATGGCCCGGAAATCTAAAAACATCAAAACTGTAAAGGGAAAAAATGATATACAAAAAAACTATGAAAAGTAAAACTGCTTAAAACACAATAAAAGTAGAATAAAACAAAAAAATGTTAAAGTAAACCTAAAAAAAATTACTAAGGCAGGCAGCAAAACCTACTAAAACAGTCAAAGACTATGAAAAACATTTAAAGTAAAAAGTGGAAAAACACAAAAAGGGAGCAGCAAAAGCTGCTAAAACAGTAAAAATGAATTAAATCTAAAGAAAAATTGAAAAATTTTACCAAAACAGGGAGTAAAACCTGCTAAAACAATAAAATTACATAAAAACATTTCAGGTAAAAATAGGGAAAAAATAAAACAGGTAGCAAAACTGATAAAACAGTAAAGTGACACAAACACATTTAAGTAAAAAAAAAAAAATGAAAATAATTATTAAACTAACTAAATAACAAGAGGGCGTGGGCTGGAGGTAAAGTTAAGTAAGTTTATTTACCACCCTGGCTATCTGCTCAGGCGTGGGGAATCATGATTACAGTTTTACATGAAACGGGACTTTGTACAGTAGTCTGTAACTACTGTATTTTGTACAAGGTAAAATAGAAATATAAATCATACATCATACAAAAATTATTACTTTCATATGCTTTTGCCACTGTTTTTGAATAACACTGTTATTTGCTTACGGTATTTATTACATAGTAAATTTAGGGTATAGTTCGAGTATATTTTCCCAAATGAATCAGATGAAATGAAATATTCACATATTTTCTTTATACCTCATGTTAGGGGGGTCTAAAAGGCTGTATCACAGGACATTCCGAGATATAGTGCTCAAGCGTTCGTTTTGTTTTCTTCGTTACACAGTCTACATCTAGATTCATCTGCACTTCTTTTCACCGTGCAATTGTCCCGTACATTCTGTAACCTAAACGTATTCTGGCAATAACCACATCACACTGTCTGGGTTTTACTTTGGTGCCACCATAGGAAGGCTTGCCATCTCTATACTGATCGTAGTGCTTATGGTACAGCTTTCAGGCCTTTGAGAGTTAATCAGATCTACTAGTTCTTCCTTATGAGAACTTTTCAATATATGTGCAACCCTAGCAAGAGGCATCCCAAAATCTATGTTCACAATATCCTTGCTGCAGGCTTCTTTCGCCAATTTGTCTAAGTGGTCTTTCTTGCGTATGCAACATGAGATGGTATCTATACAAATTGAATGTTGAAATTACGCTCTGTTGCATAGGTTACGTTACGCTAATGCAACTCACAATTTCTTCATCGCCACCTGCTTTGAAAAATTTAGCTCGGGAAGACCTTTGAGAGTCACGAAAACTACTGCAGCCCCCAGACTTTAAAAATTTTTCCTTTGCGGGGACCTGCCCAGTCCTTTTTGTGTATGCGGGCCCATTTTTGTATTCCCCATTTAACTTGATTTTTGTAGTAACCCTTTTTTTGGGATCAGCGCAAGCACAAAAACTTTGTTCCAGACTGTAGGTTTCCGTCGACGTAACCTCTATGCATCATCCCCATAGATTCTGTGGGTTCCGTTACCGTTGCTAGTGCAATTTTTTTTCAACACATTTTATGCCCCCTGTTTTTTTGTGGTAGACATGTAAGGGGGCACGATCAATGTTGATTCTTAAAGGGTGGAAGGGAGCAAACCTTTTTTTGGGTTTTTTTACTAATTGGAACATTGATTTTTTATAATGTTCATGGGTTTTTGTGTATAAAGGGGGCGCGCGTGGGGTTTTAAATTTGTCACGTCTACTTGCTGATTTTATGTTGCATTTTGTTTTTGGAAATCTAGAGATACGAGGGTTCCCTCGACTTTGCCCCCCAAATATGGGGGAAAAAAAATTTATTCTATCAAAAATTTGGATGGAAAGGGTTTAATTTTCTGACCCTCATTTTACTATCCTTGCTTTTTCTCGGGGGGCCGGGGAAATAATCCTCATAGTTTCCCTTTTTGCACAAACCCCCCCAAACAAACCTTTTTTCTGTTTTCCTTGCACTGCAACAAGTGCAGTGCATGGTATTTTAAAAATAAACCTTATAAAACCCCAAGAAAAAGAGTCTAGCAAGCTTAACTTTGGGCCATGTTTTTTCCCGGGACAAAAATTTTCCAAAGGTTTCAACTCTCCCAGAGCCCTCTTTTTTAGAGAAAAAACCCAAGGTCTGCATCTTTTTACATTCACCCCGAATATTTTACTTGGGGCATATTTAAAATTCTTGGTCACCTATGCGAAAAGGTGGGTGGGGGTATGATACAGGGTTTAGACCCATTGTTTTTTTTTTCCAGGGGAAATGACAATCCACACTCATGGCCTTTGCTGTGATTCGTCGAAAATTTTTTTCCTCCTCTTTTGTGTTTAATGCTCTGACGCATAGGGCCCTCAGCATAGCAAAAATGGATTCACCACCCCCAAAGGGGTGTATCTGCCACCAGTTTGGGTGCATGGGGACATTCCCCCGGCTAGGGCTGAAAACCCCCCCGGGTTGGCGCCCCCAATTTTCAAAAGACTGTGAATTTGGAACTTCTCACTCCCCTGAACGGGACACTTGCAGATCTGTTCGAGAGTACATTCTAATCCATTTTCAATATTTACCCCGGATCCCAAAGCTTACTAATTGTTCTAGGATAATTTTCCCCTTTTGCAATGTCAAAAGCTGACTTAAGGTCAAAAAAAAACAGTGTGTTTTCCCTTTGGATTAGAGGGGTGAAAAGTACTCTGCAAAGCAATGTTTTTGTCCCTACGTCCCGATAGGAATCCGTACAATCTGTGGGGAAAATTTTACCTTGTAACCTGAAACCTGAGCCCTGTTCAAAATTATCCTTTCAGAATTTTGCATACAAAATAGGTTAATAAAATTTGGGTGGGATTTTCATTTTTTGTTTGGGTTTTTGGGATGATTGGGAACGCGTGCCCGGGGCCCAAGGCAAAATTCCTTTGTGAAAATTTTAACCTGTATGGGTGAAAAAGGGATTCCCAGGAAACCTGAGCTATAAGGCGGAGGACACTATAGGAAATTTCCACCCCTCCCCGGGGGCAGCGCTTTTCCTTTGATCATTTTGCATTGTTTCATTTTCCCACTCAGTGATCTCAGCAAGTCTGGGGGGTCAGTATCAGAACATCCAATCTAAATGGCAATTTGCTTTCAATTTTAGATTGACAAGGTGATCCTGAATTTTGTGGGAAGTGGCTAAATTTTGGGAAACGCTCCTCCCCTTGACAAAGGAGCATATCTGCTTGTCCCAGGGGGGACTATGGAACTGGGGGTTTTTAGTTTGTTTAGCCTGTATTCGTTTTAATTTTTTTTTTTCCAAAACCTCCGACGGGGGAGGTGTTATTTTTTAATGCTTTGTAGGAACTGTCCAAAAAATTTAATTTCTGAAATGATTTTTTTAATTTCCCCCCGTGGGTTTTTTTGGTTACCTTTGAAATTAAATAATTTTGTCACGGGTATTATCCTGCTTTAGATATCATAAAGCCCTGAACCTCGCTTTTTTTCCCCTTTTAATAATGTGGGGCCCACCGCCCCAACTTAGGTTTGGGGGCGTTGTGATTGCTGTTCTTAAAGGGTTTTTTTTGGGACAAAACCCAAGTGTTTTAGAAATCAGTGACTACTGTTGTCATGCCCTTTTAAAATTTTCACACTTGTTACTGTGTAATCATTGTCCCCGTCATAAAAAAGGGGTTTTTAAATTGATGCCGAGGAAAGGGGGGGGAAAAAAAATTTTTATCTATTTGTTTTTGTAGACGGGTTTATTATCACAGCGTTCTCTTTAAACTATTGAAAAGTGGTCACGGTTAGTTTCTGTTGCAAGCTTTGCTTCTGACGTTTCCAGGCCAAGACCCCTTCCTATTACATAATCAAAGCCGGGCCCCCCCGCCACGTGATTTTTGCCTTTTTTTTTATCATATCTGCCCATAGTTTTGTTTTTCCCAAAAAAATGGGGGGAAACTCTCGCCTTTTCTTTGGGCATTGATTATCCCAAATTTATAATGCCCCTAGCATTAAAATCCCCCCCATGCATATTGGGGCCTGATTCTAAAATTGGGAAAGGGGGGAATGCCCTGAAACTTTCTACACCTTGCATATACATTGTACAAGAAAAACCGAGGGCTGTTTTGAAAATGTAAAAAGCTGATACTGCACATTAAATTTTCCTTAGATTTTCCCGCAACCAATTTATGCCCGGGATGGGGGCACTGACATAAATCAATAGGGCCCGTCATTCCTGTGTTTTGTATAGGATGGTAGCCTCTAATTCTAGGAGCGGTTTTTTTAAATTTTGTGGCTGATGTGAAGGGGTCTTGTAAAAAGATAACCTCAACCCTTATTGTTATGAATATGTAAAACAAGTCATTAATTTTTACGGTTGACACCCTGTATATTCCATGAAAAAAAAGTAATTGTTTTTTCCCTTTTCCCCCCATCACACCCTATGTTTTTCTGTTGGGTTCCCAAAATTTTTGTTTTTATTTAAACTCTTTAGGCGGGAAAATTTTCTTGTCTGCAATACGTATCTGTGTTGAAAACTTCTTTATTTTAAACTGTTTTTTCGCGCTTTTCCCTTTCCCCGTATTGAAAACTTAAAAAACGCATAATACGTACCCGATACATTTTCGGGGTGAAAGTCCCACAGATCGGGGCCCTTTCCTTCACATCTTCGTCCCTGGGCTTTTACGGGCACTGGGCTTTACTGTTTTCAGATGGCCCTCGGGGCGTAATAATAATATCCGAGACCTCATTCTATTTTCAACATCACTAAAAAAACACTAACCCTCTCAGGGAAAGCAAAAGTGCGTAAAAAAACTCATAGCCTCTTTCGTAATTTTTAACATCACTAAAAACATCAGAACGCAAAATTTTCCCCGTCCCACAAAGTCACTTTTGTCTCGTAATAATAATTTTCAAGACCCCCATTTTTGTATTTTTTCAAAACATCACTAACATCATCAGAACGAAAATTTTTTCCCGCTACACGGCACTTTTTTTCCCCCATTATCTTTTTTTTTCAATTCATCAAACTCTTTTCCGATGCTTTTTTTTATTTCAGCAAACTCTTTCCCGATGCTTCTTATTTTCCTCGGCCGTATCCATGTCTTTTTCAAACCAAAGGTTTTTTTCCTTGGCAGTTTTTCCCAGGGGGGGAAACCCCCTGGGAGTTTCGGGGAAATTTCCCGTGGGTTGGTGGCGTCCCGGGGGCCCTGGAGTGGGGGGTGGGCTGGGCTTTGGGCATCGCCACTTCCGCGGGCGATGGGGTTTCGGGGGGGGTTTTTTTTTTTTTTTTTCCCCCCCCACCCGGGGGAAATGGGTTTACCAAAAAATTTAAAACCCCTTTTGGCCCCACCCCCTCCAAAAAGGAGCCTTTGGGGGGTTTTTTTTAATCCCCCCAAAAATTTGGATCCTTTAGGGCCGGCCCCCTTTTAAAACCGGTCCATAAAAATTTTTCCTTTTTTTTTTTTGGGGTGGGCCGTCCTTTTTCTCCGGGTTTAAAAAACCCGGGAAATTTTT
Organism: Penaeus monodon; assembly: GCF_015228065.2. Classification (NCBI taxonomy): domain Eukaryota; kingdom Metazoa; phylum Arthropoda; class Malacostraca; order Decapoda; family Penaeidae; genus Penaeus; species Penaeus monodon. Next base: position 10,370,339 of record NC_051425.1, on the reverse strand, counting down.
TGTTTTTCTTTCTCAAAAGGGCCGGCCCCCCCCCTTGGAAACCCCCTTTGGGGGGGCGGAACCGGTAATTTCCCCTAATTTTTTTTTTGGCGAAAGTCGTTTTTTCCCCCGGAAACCGCAAAAAAGGCCTTTCCCGGGGGGAAGGGGCCCTTTTTCTTTGTTTTTTTTTCGGGCGGTTTTTTGGTGTACGCAGGTTTTCCCCTTTCCCCTTCCAGTCTAGCGGGCCCTTTTTTTGGAAAGGGGGGCATCAACCCCCCTTTATCCCCTTTTTTTATGGAAATCCTTTCCCCCCAAAGGGGAGGGTTTTGTTTTTCCTCTGGGGGGCCCAGGTTCCCCCCCTTTTTGGGTTTTTCCCCCGTTTTGGTTTTTCCCCCGGGGGGGGGCGGGGGGGCACGGCAAAGGTTTCACTTTCTTCCCTTTTTGCCAACGGTTGGGTTACACAGGGGGCGTTTCCGAACCACATCGTATTGAACCCCTTTTTTATAACAATTTGCTAGAGTAGGGTTGGGGGGGGGAGTTTCCGGAAAATTTTTGGGGTTTGGCACACAAAAACCCCCCCCACCTCCTTTTGAAAGGAAAAAATGAGGGGGTTTTTCCCCGCCAAAACCCCCCGGCCGGGGGGGTCCGAGCGCCACTTTTTGTTAAAATACTTACCAGGTTGGGAAGGGAAAAAACCCTTTACCCCTTGCACCACCTCCGTATGGGTTTTTTACTGCCTGTTTTTTCCAAAAGCCCCGACAATATTCCCAAACCCAAATTTTGGGTGTACTGAAAACCCCAAAAAACCCAAGCTCGGGTTAAAGGGGACCCAACCCTTGAAGGGGGTTTTTTTCCCCCCAAAAGGGGGCCAGAACACGGGGAATTTTATAAATAAAAAAGGGTTTAAAAAAAAAAAAAAAAAAAAAAACCCCCCCCCCCCCCCCCCCCCCCCAAACAACCGGGGCCAAGTTTGAACCAAATATAAAAGCCGGCCCCTTTAAAAAATCCCCTAGTGTAAAAATAATCTCCCTCAGCCCACATCACCCCTTTACGACCGGGGTTACCCGCCATGTCTCCGGGGGCGATTTCACCACCTACTCGGCGAAGGGGTTGCCCCCTATCTCAGTCGTAAAGGGGGGTTTGGGTGTGTACCGCGAGCTCTCTCAAACTCAGACTCAAGGCCGTTCTCCTGGGGTGGGGCTTTAAAAAAAAGATGAAAGGGCGTACGGCTGGGCGTTAGTAAGCTCATTTAAAAAAGGAGCGACCACCCCGTGGCAACATGGCCCCTCCCCTTCGCATACGTGAATCCGGTGCTTCTTGTATCTGAGAATACGTCCACTACAAATTTTTTGGGATATTTTTTACTAGAAAATTTGCGAAAAAAACTCTTTTTTTTCCCCTTTTAAAAAATTTCTGTATCTATTTCCTTTATGTTTCACCGGA
>NC_051425.1:10361417-10363917 GCF_015228065.2 Penaeus monodon | reverse complement strand
ATATATATATATATATACCTATGTAACTCTTGTCCTTTATTCCCAGAAGAAGCAATAAAGTCAAGGCCTGCGGCATATTCGTGTGTTTACTCGTTCTTCCCACTGGAATCTTTGTACAGTCGATGATGATGATATATATCAGACATTCTTTAGTATCTATGTATGAAACAAGTTTATATTGTTTTGTTTGCTCCTTCTAGTCTGCAGAAAATGCTTAGACCAGAAGAAGGTACAATAGTCCTAGGTCTTCGACATTCATCATATCTCAGATCTTATGAAGATCTAAGCAATTTCAGGTACTCTCACTTTTACATCTATAATATGTGATCTCCAGTCAGTTGATAGTCAATAACGACAGTGAGCGTCGTGAAGACAACGTCAAGAAGGAATTAATATATCAGGGAAATAAGCGTTCCTATGATGCAGCATGGGAGCTTCAGAAGCTCAGAAAGACTTGTTCAAGTTCTACAAAAGAATCTTGAAACAAAGATGTATGGTACTAAGGTTCGATAACCTATGCCAGCTAACAAGGTTCTATTAGAACCAATAATTTCTAAGAAATTTGTGTCAGTACAAGCAAGATATTGATAGGAGAGGTTTGAAAACTGGAAATGTTTTGGGTTACTATATAAAAACAAATGACATTGAAACTAAATTATTTGTATTTGGACACTGGATTCACTGATGTCAAGGTAACCACAGATATCAACTGGATGTTGGGGCAGTTCTAAGAATGTATAAATGCTGTTAAATTACCTATGTAATTGTATTTTTGAATACCAAATCTTCTGATATCATCATTAACTACAAGGACCTGATAGCAATATTGGTATTCATGTCATTCAGTGGAGAAGTATGTACATTACCATTGTAAAAGACTGCAAATCAATTACTTAAAAGTTAGAAAGTTGCGAAGAACATGAAGATGGTCTGTGTTCAGTCACAAATTCCCTTGCAAGGATTATGTTGGCACCTTCTTTTGAAGAACTTTTCATTTGGCAGGCGAACCCAGAGCGGTACCCTTCCTCATCTCGGCCCACAGTCGGAGCCGAATTTAAGCATTTAGACCTTCTGGTCACATGCTGCAGGAGTTGCCACTGCACTAGGCAGCCCCTTTGAAAGGCCCGCAATATGTTTTTTTTTACTTCAACCTACTAAGGTGCCTAATGATGAATACTCAGAAAAATGAACTAGTTCGTTTGAACTGATAATAGAACTTTGATATCTGCCTTGTACTTTTCCATCCTCAGTTCTCTATTGCATCACCTCAATTGCCTTACAGCAGACAAATTAGCATTTACAAGAACTGCATTTTTTGGCTTAAAAATGAAAAAAGTAATAAACATTTTTTCCTGTCTAGTTTAAGAAATGATATTCTCCTGCTCCCTTACAATCGCGGAAAGTGGCTATTTTGAGTGGCTATTTTGTTGTCCATAAAGAATGTTATTCAGGTGTTGCTCTTTCCCTGAGTGGGCAAGAAGTGCCCTGGGAGGCCATCGCCCTGGACCAAAGTAGCGAGGGCAGAGCACTTGACCATTTCCGGAAATGTTTTGTAGATATTTTGTAAGGTTAGTATCAAGTACCTGTAGCACTGTACCCCCCCCCCTCCCCTCTTTAAAAAATGTTTAGCCCATGTATGTGTATCAACATGAGTTGTGGATTGCATGACGTCCGTTGCTGTCCGCTGTGTTCATGAGGGATGCTATTAATATACTGCTGTGGTTATTTTATTACCAACGATGCGATCAGCAAAAACTAGGTACGAACGTTTGTACATTTAACGCAAGCATTTTTGCTTAATTTATCCACTGACTATATATCACGAACGGACGTCACGGCCCCCCGCTGCCCTTTGTATCTTATTGAAAATATCATTTGATGTTCTGTTGTACCTTGAGGCACTTCTTTTTCCCCATCCTTAGGCGCTGATATATACCCATTCTGCAGAATGGTGCCAGGCAGTGGGTCCCTAGGCAGGAGGGCTTGAAGTGGTATCCCTAGGAGGAGACAACATTTGAGCTTGACTGTGACTCAATGTGTAATGAGTGTAAAGGTCAAGGAGAAGGTTGGGGGTCATCCCAAAAAGGTTTGCGTGACCTAGGTCAGTACTGCGACGATGCCAGCGGACACACCGCCCTGATTGGTCATTCCACAGCAGTTAGAAGAAGTCTGAGCCAGTCTCAGACATTTCCTATAAAAGTCAAACTTTTGATAGGCTAGCTAGCAGAGTTTAAGAGGATTTGACATCAACGATTAGGCCTACCCTACGATGTCCATAGACCTTCATGAGTAGGGGCCTTGGCCCTTAAGGCCCCCTTTTTGTGATAGGTAGGGCCCTGGGGGCTACACATCCATATATTTCAAAACTTAATCCAGTTGGTATGAAAATTGAGGAGGGGATAATTAAGGATCCCTGCTAAATACAAATGATTTTTGGGGTAAAAGTAAAGTTCAATATTCTTCATTTCATTTAGAGCCTCTCAATTCAGCCCTTGGTATT
>NC_051425.1:10351417-10356417 GCF_015228065.2 Penaeus monodon | reverse complement strand
TACTGAGGCATCAGAGACCGGACCAGTCTGGATTTACTCCTGGCAAGTCCACGATAGACCGTATACTAGCGCTTCGAGTAATTGTGGAACGCCGTCGTGAGTTTGGTCATGGGTTGCTTGCAACCTACATCAACCTCAAGAAGGCGTTTGACTCGGTGCATCGGGAATCGCTATGGGAGATCCTGAGACTCAGGGTAATTCCGACAAAGATTATTGGCCTAATAGCAAGCCTTTATACTGGTAGTGAAAGTGCTGTAAAGTGTGGTGGGGGTATGTCGAACTTCTTCCCTGTTAATACAGGGGTGAAACAAGGCTGTGTCCTTGCACCAACACTTTTCAACGCCTGTATGGACTGGATAATGGGCAGAGCTACTAGCCAAAGTCAGTGTGGAGCAACACTAGGCAATATCAAGGTCTCAGACCTTGACTTTGCCGACGATATTGCCATCCTATCTGAGTCCTTGGAGTCACTTGTGGCGGCTCTTAATGCATTCAGCAATGAGCAAAGCCCCTAGGCCTAAAGGTCTCCTGGACCAAGACCAAGATTCAGGACTTTGGGGGCCTGTTAGGGGAACCCGTTCAGTCGATCCATGCTTGCGGCGAGGACGTTGATTGGTCTGGCAACAGGAGCCATGAACTCGATCAACAAGAGCATTTGGAGATGTCAGTACCTATGCAGAAGGACCAAGCTGCGTGTCTTCAAGGCCTTGATACTGCCAGTTTTGCTCTGTGGAAGCGAAACCTGGACGCTATCCAGTGTCTTGGAGTCTCGTCTTGATGCCTTTTGCAAGAAGTCCCTTTGCCAGATCATGGGGTACAGTTGGCAGGACCACGTGTCCAACCGGCAGTTACACCGTCAGACTGGCATGGGACCTGTTGCTTGCACAATCCGGGATCGCCATCTCAGGCTATATGGCCACCTAGCTCGTCTCCCTGTGGACGACCCTGCCCATCAGGTTGTCTCTCTACGATACAACCCTGGGTGTAGGAGACCTGTGGATATCATGGCTTGGGCAGCTCGACGAGACCTGTTGCGAGGAATTAGAGATGGGCCTGGAGACTCGCTTCGAGGGATCCTCGTGGCTGGAAGCGAAGGGTGGATGCGGCCATATGCCCCCGTCGGCGTTAGCCCCTTGATGATGATGATGAAACCATGTTCGATGGGACTTATCTATTGTAAGAAGACACGTCATCGATAGTCTTGATAACGACCGACAAAAATATTGGAGAACTTTAGTTAAAAAAGTAGAATGCAACAGAGTTCGCAGTCCACAGGAATTTTGGCAAAAAATAAACAACTTAAAAGTATAACTTTCCCCCCTTCTCCCCCCCTCATTCACATAACGTAAAATCTCAGATCCCGGGGATGTTATTAACATTTTTGAAGAACACTCACCCTCCTCGTCCCCTATTAATCACAGAATTAAAGAATTGATCTGGAGTCAGAGAACAGGGAAACAAACCCGAGCCAATTATCCGATGGATAGCTGGACGACACCTGCAACTCATAGCCCCCATCTCGTGTGAAGAATAAAGAAAAATAAAGAGTTTTCCTTGTAAGGCTCCCCCCCCTCACAGATCGGACACGCTCTCTTACTTCCCTTTCTGACAACCTTAACAGCTTTGACTCCCCTTTTACAACGCCTCTCTCGTTCTGGCTATTTTCCTCTCCCTCTGAGACTGTTAAAAGTGGGCCTCATCCGTAACCACAAAAGACCTGACTGACCCCAAGATTTCCACCTATTAGTCTACTCGAGCATTGGGTCAAGCTTTTCGTTTAAAGGAAAAGATCATTAGCTATGACAAGACAGTGGGAGAAATAAAGTTAATTTGCACCTTACTGATAATTCCCAAAAGACCCAAAATTTGACAACTATCAAAAGTTAGACCTTTACTCGAACACCTGAGATCCAAATGCAAAGATTCCCAAAAATAGGGCAGGAGATATTCCCATTTTACCTAAGAGAAGCAATGTCTCTGTTGGAATTGAAGCTCAAAATTGCAGATGCTCTTTTGCGAAGTGGAAAAAGTAGGGGTTTAAAAAGAGAAAACCGTAAAGTAATGTAACAGATGCTGCATACATTACTAAAAAAAAACTAGGAGAGCAACCTATTCCTGACAAAGACATAAGACTGGAAATGGGTGGGCACTTCCCTATCATTTCTGAAAAAAGAGGCACATGTAAGCTGCCAGGATGCACTGGTAAGGTATCAGTGTTTTGCATGAAATGTTCATGCAAAGGTAGGCCTATATCCACGTTATGCACACTGGATTTAGTATTCATTTGCTTTGGGCGAATCAAAGGAATTGCGTTCTAGAATTCCACACAAAATAATCACGAGAATTATTTTTCCCAATACAAGAAAAGTTTTTGCAGAAAGGATTTTTTCTCCAATTTCATACAGGAGGGTCAACTGAAAAAATTATATACTTTTTTTCAGGAAATATTTTTGCACAAATGCTTATAAAATGAAAGGTAAGTGCCTTAATTGCATTTATGTTTTATATAGAAAGTAATAGAAAAAAATCTGAGAAATATGCAGGTCAGAGTATTTTTGTAAATCCTGAAGTGACAATTTTGTCCCATTTTATGGAAAAATTTTATTATCAAAAAAAAAAAAAAAAAAAAAAAAAAAAAACCTTGATGTGGCTTATACAATATATTCCTATTATGTAACTAAATTTTTCAGGTAAAGAAGAAGGGTCAGGAAGTAAAGGGCTATTCTTCCCTTCAACTCTTTCCAAACTTTGTCTTTTCGACAGCCGGCCTGCTTTGCCAGGTTAAACGCTGGGTCCGTAGGGACCGCACGTTGGTCCTCCCTCCCCTCCTGCTGGTTTTGTGGTCACCCTTCGTGAGGGGTTCCCTCCTGCCTCCCGCGACACCCCGCATTCCCCACAACCCCATCGCCTTCCCTGGTCAGATTGTCCCCGGCGCTAACCTCCTGCCGAAGATCCTGCCGACGGCGTAGCACCAGCGAGCGCCGCATTGTGTCTGCCTTAGGAGTTCAAATCTCCTGTCCTGACGGTGTGACCGAAGTAAGTCCCTCGGTCGTGTATCAATGTGTTAGTGTGATGCGTTATCATGTCTGTTCCTTCCATTGTTATAACTGTTAATGTTCGAAAACAATATTGGTGTTGCCGCACACAAGTAGGCCTATGTCCACGTTATGACACACATGATTTAGTATTCAAAAACTTGTGTTTAATAAGAGAAAAAATATGCCCTATTTTTATACATTTATTCATGTTTCTTTGTTGGTAATAGAATGTGCCTGGGTGCTTTTTTGTATCGTTATGAGTGAATGTAAATATAAAACACCGGCACGTGACTGCCTACCACGAGAGCGCGTAACGTGCACAAATTTTTGAAATTTTAGGTTAAATCATCGTTTTATTCAGCGATAGTCACATGTATACATGCACCAGTTAGTGTTTAATTATAGAGTATATCGTAAATGGTGAGATTTTACTCACAACGCAGACCCAGAAAAAGCGTTAGCAGTAAAGATGGTTCTTAGTTCCTTTTTTTTTAATGATGAAACTGCGTTTTTTTTTTTTTTTTTTTTTTTTTTTTTTTTTATGAAAATATTAGCGACCTAGTTTGAAGGTCCTCGCGGGCCACAATAAGGCTGGAACCATTGATTGGGAACCACTGATGTACGCATGCGTAAGTTAAGCACACACACATACACATACACATACCATACACACCACACATACACACATCACACATACACACACACACACACACACACACACACACAACACACCACACACACCACACACACGACCACTATGTGAAAAGCCAAACTAATCGGAAATGTTAACATTGTTTCAAAACCGTCGATTTTTCCTTCATTTCCCGCCCGTCACCACCCACAACCTCGTCATGGCTTCCCAGCAATAAGCCCGTGCGTGTCTCGGACCACGGCTCTAACCCACACTCGCAGGAGGAAGAGGCGAAAGGTAATTCCAGAAGGCAAGAGGAAAACCCAGGGTCCTTCACTTTTTTTCGTCTCTCCTTTTCCTTTCCCTGTTTCATCTTTCTTCGGTTCCTTTCTCCCTCTCTTTATCCCTTTTTTTATCCTTTTTTTTTCTTCCTCCCTCAATTTCCAGTTCCTTTCTTTCTCTCCATTCCTCCTTTCATCATTTCACCTCTTCCCTCCTTCTACTAGCTCGTTCCATTCATTCTCTTCTTCCATCTCTCTCTCTCCTGCCTTCTCCTTTTCTTCCTCCCTTGCTCTATCCTTCCCTCCTCCTTTTTCCCTCCATCCCTCCTCTCCCTTGCTCCTTCCTTTCCTCCCTTGCTTCTGTCTTCGTAGCTCCATTTCTATTTGCTCCCTCCCTCCCTCTCTTACTTCCTTACTCTCTTCTTCCCTTCTCTTTTCTCCCTTGCTCTCCTCCTTCCCTCCCTTGCTCCCTCTCTTTCTTCCTAGCCCCGTTTCCTCCGTCTTTGCTCCGTCCCTCCCTTGTTCCCTTCCATTCTCCCTCCCTCTCTTCCTCGCTCTCTCCTTCCTTCCTCCTTTCTTCCTTGCTCCCTCCTTCCCTCCCTTGCTCATTACTTTCCTCCTAGCTCCCTCTATTTTTGCTCATTCTCTCCCTTGTTCCCTCCTTACTCTCTCCCTCCTCTCCCTCTCATCTCTCCCATCTTGGGTCCTGATGATAGTTTCTTCGATAAAAAACAAATTCGTATACATGCCACAGGCGACTTTTTTACAGTGCATGTATAGATGACACAGCTCGAGCAACTGAGCGAAGGGACCCAGATAATAATACGTGAGTGGAAGGTGAAAAGGGGTAAATTCTGGTGGAAGAGGGAATTATAATGGCGGACTTGGGTAGGACCGGTCAGGAGAGATGAAGGATCAGGGGGATGTGGTCTGCCTATAAAGAAATGTTTAGTGGAGGAAATGTTATTTTTTTGCCATTATGGATAAGATACAAGGATGCTTTCACATGGCCACACACAATTTTTTTTTTTTTGTTGGTGTTTGTGTGTG
>NC_051425.1:10334247-10351317 GCF_015228065.2 Penaeus monodon | reverse complement strand
TAAGTGGTTTGCCTCATCTTCTATAACGTTACCAAGGGTTTACCACTGTCATGTCTATCATATGAAAACTTGGCCTTTGGTAATATTTTTAAAAAATCTGAATGCCATCCTATAATAAGCCATCAGTTGATTATGTATAAATTTACCCACCCATATGTGTATTGTAGTCCTTGACAATGAATGGTCAAGCAACTTCTACTCTTTCTATCATTATTTTTTTGTCAAATCTTGTGCACTTGTCGAATGGGAATGAAGTGGCAAATGTAGATACAAGATGCACTGCTTTGTTGTCAAACCATTTCAGAGCTGTTATTTTGTTACCATCCTCATACACTGTTTCCCATTCATCATGAGACACAGGCTCATAAGCTTGAAGTTGCTTATCTGATTTGAACGTTAGGCTTTGCAATCTGTTTTGCTGAACAGTCCCACTACACCATACACCCCGTGAAGCTAAGTGATCTATGAGAGGGAGGGAGGTAAACCAATTATCAAAATATAATTTGGATTCTTTAATGAGGGTATGGACAAGATGAAGCACTTAGTTAGCACTGGTTTCAAATCTGGAGCATTTTTATATTTACAGGCTCTATTTTACCAACATATGGCATGAAATCATACACCATTCCCACATCATCTGCCAAAACAAATATCTTATATCCACGATTATGTGGTTTCTTAGGAATATATTGTTTCATAGATGAATTCCCCTTGAAAGGTACCATCTGCTCATCTACACATAGATATTCAGTCATGGGGATTTCTTTGAATTTTGAATCTCAGGTGTTCGAGTAAGGGTCTAACTTTTGATAGTTTGTCATTTGGATCTATTTGGGAATTACCAGTAAGGTGCAAATTTACCTTTATTTCCTTCCACCTGTCTCTGCTCATAGCTGAACTGATCTTTTCACTTCCCACCGAAAAGCTTGACCAGTGCAATCTTGTATTAGGTATTTTACTGACAGACATGATCATACACAATCCTAACCATTGTTCTAGCTCTGATCTGTTTGTTTGTTTGTGTGAGAGAAAGTTATGGTCTTCGAGATACCACCTTAGTCGAGTGTTTATGATTTTTCCGAAAATTTTCCCTAATGTTTCGAGTATACTAATAGGGCGGTAACTCTTGGGGTCAGTCAGGTCTTTTTGTGGCTTAGGGATGAGCGCCACTAAAGCAGTCTTAATGGGAGAGGGAAAATAGCTGGAAGCGAGAGATTGTTTGATTATTTAAAATTGTCTGCCGCGTCAACAGCTAAGGTCATTAGCGGCGAACACCTTGTTAGATAGAAATATTAGAATATTTAAAACTTTAAAAATCTATCAATAAATATCTTACAAATAACAATAAATATATTAAAAATCAAAGCATAAATATTATGCTCTAAGTATATAAAGTTATTGCATAAATATTATGCATAATTAAATTCTATTGAAAATATTAGCCTCCCTAAGGAAACTAATAAGACCTTCTATGTCACAATCCTCCCCCAATACATTTTTCAGTGTATATGGGGGAGACAAGTACATATGTCTTTGGTCTGAGAATGTTGCACATCTTTCCACTACATGTTTGACCGTTAATGGCTCTTGGCATCCCTCACAAAATGCTCGAATTTAGCCATCATCGGTCCATGAGTCAGTCTCGTGTGCCCGATTCTTAGTCTTGTTAATACAACTTCTACTTTTCGGTTGGCTGGATGCTGGTCACCCTACTGCCAAGATCATCTCTAATCTCTCACAGTTTGTTTCTAGAGGTATGCCTCCATTGTTCCCTCCATCTATCACGAAGACAACTCCTTATGCTGGGTTTCAGGTCGGTGTGTGGGAGAGGAAAACGAGCATCACAAGGCTGAGTGGCAGCTGCCTTGGCCTTCTGATCAGCTCGCTCATTCCCACTGATACCAACATGTGCTGGCACCCAACATAGAGTTATCTTTTTACATGTTGACATCAATGCAAGCCAATCTTGAACCTCCCTCACTACTGGATGTGATGAGTTTAAACTCTTGATTGCTTGCAAGGCACTACGAGAGTCACAATATATTACAACAGAATGGTTTGTAAGATCTCTAGTCATCTTAACTGCTGCAAGGATGGCATGTAACTTTGCAGTGAAGATCGAGGCTACTAGAGAAAGACTGCCAGATGCAGTCTTCCTTCTGATCACTGCTGCAAAGCCCACACCATTTTCAGATTTCGAACCATCTGTATATATTGCATCTGATCCTTGGTACTTAGAAATGTGCTGAAGAAATCTCTCTCTGACTTCTGCTTCAGATCTCTCCCCTTTCCCAATTCCGACCGAAACCAGCTCGACTTGATTAGTCCAAGGGGGGAACTGGGGAATTCCAACAGCCAGAACCTTAGTAAGATTTAAATTAAGCTCTTCCACAAGATTCCTCATTCTCCTACCATAGGATCGGCTATCCTCAAGGGGGTTGAAAACCAATCTGGATGTAGGAGATCCCTGAATCCTTTGTAGTCTCGTGTAGTAAACCAGGTTCATGTAGTCCCGGTGTAATGAAAGAGGTAGTTCTCCACTCTCAGCATACAGGGACTCCACAGGTGAAGAAGACCTGAAAGCCCCAGTACAGATTCTGAGAGCTTCATTATGAACTGAGTCCATCATCCGGAGAACAGTGGGAGTTGCAGATGAATAAGCTTCACATCCATAACCAAGCTTACTACGAATAAGCGCTCGGTAAAGCCGTAGAAGCGTTGTACGGTCTGCACCCCAAGATAAATGTGAAAGAACCCACAAAATACTAAGTGCTTTTGTAGCCTTTACTTTTAACTTTTTGATGTGAGGCACCCATGTAAGTCTTGAGTCAAAAATTAGACCCAAGTACTTCACCTCTTGGACAAATTGCAGTGGGTTTGCGCCTAAATAGAGGGAAGGATGGAAATGTGGAAATGTATAGCCATGGTCTTGCTTGGAGAAAATTTGAACCCATGACATGTTGCCCACTGTACAACCTGATTTATTGCAGTCTGCATGTGTCCTTGTACATCCTGTAAGCTTCCTCCTGAGCAGTACAGTATAAAGTCATCCACATACAGATTACATGAGACCGCACTTGGAACAACCTTTACGATGTCATTTATAGCAATGGCAAACAGGGTCACACTTAAGACACTCCCTTGTGGGACCCCTTCCAGCTGATCTTCCAGGTTAGAGAAACTGTTTCCTACTCGAACTCTAAACTTCCTGTCAGCAAGGAAGCTTTATATGAAGGTAGGTAATGCTCCTCTTAAACCAATGTCATACAGCTTCCTGAGTACGCCATGCTTCCAAGTAGTATTGTTGGCCTTTTCAAGGTCAAAGAAGACTGCTATCATATGACGTCGCTGTGCAAAGGAATTCTGTGGTCGATCTCAATTTTCTAAAGCCATATTGATATGGGGTCAACATGTTTTCTTTTTCTAGCAGCCATGTCAACCTGAAGTTTACCATTTTCTCCATCAGCTTGCAGATGCAGCTGGTGAGGGAAATTGGTCTGTAGCTTCTCTTCATGTGGATGGCACTAGGCCCTCCCTATAGATCCTATTGAATAGGTCTAACAGGAACTTCTGGGAGCTCCCTGGTAAGTGAGATATCATTTGGTATGGAATATCGTCACTTCCTGGGGCAGTCTTACGGCAGAGCTGCAAAGCAGAGTCCATCTCCTTGTGCAAAAATGGCAAGTTATATGGAAGTTCTGCTGCAATCCTACTGAAGAACGACACTGGGTGTTGTTCCTGTTCAGCCCGAAGAGTGGAGAATCGAGCAGTGTAAGATGCTCCAGAGGAGATTTATGGATTTAGCTAGCTCATTTGCAACATCTTTTTTGTCTGTGATGATTATGCCATCTATCTTCAGAGCAGGTTGTGACATGGATGTGCTCTTTCCCCATGCTCAGGGGGTCCCAGAGTTAATTGAGGAGACATACTGTCTCCACGACGTCCGTCTAGCCTCCTTTAGCACACGCCTGGCCTTGGCTCAGGTCTTTTGTAATTGATCAAGGTTACAATGCTGGGGCGTCGTTTCAACTGCCTTAATGCAGCTTTTCTTGCTCTGACAGCTTGTTGGCATTCATCAGACCACCATGGTACTGGAGGTCGACGGTAATGCCCACTACTTTTGGGAATGAATGCTTCTGCTGCAAGGTGAATTCGTGATGTGAAGTGATTAACAGCATCTTTAACACACTGGAAATCATTCACAGATCCTTGCAATACTGCATTTGATCTAAAAAGTCGCCATCTCTGCACTCCATTGACTGGAATACCATTCACCTCCTCCAAAATTATAGGAAAGTGGTCGCTTCTATGTAAGTCTTCCATGACCTGCCAAGTGAAGTTCAACTGTGAATCAGGTGAGCCTATTGATAGGTCTATAATGGAGAATGTCCCAGTTTGAATTTGGAAATGTGTGGAGTGTCATTGTTCAGTAAAACTGCATCTACTTTTAAGAACAAGGACTCCAAGGCCCTTCCTCGGGGGTTGCACAAGTGACTCCCCAGAGGTGATGCCGACCATTGAAACCCCCCAAGAATAGAAATGGATGTGGCAACTACTCAAGTAGATTTTCCAAATCATTAATGTTCAGATTATGTGGAGGAAGGTAGATGGATGCAACAGTGTAAGGTTGTGTCAAGCCTATTCTCATAGCCTTCACCTGCAGTGTTGTCTGCAGGTGGATTGCCTGGAAGGGAATATCTTGACGTACCATCACTGCTACTCCTCCATGAGGTCCATTATCAAAGGTCCCATAATGGGCTTGAACTTGGAATCCTCTCAGGGAAATGATACAATTTTCCCTGGTCATAATCTCTTATAGACATACACAAACTGGATTATATGAAGCTATCAGATGTTGCAGTTCTTCCCATTTGCATGAATTCCTTGACAGTTCCATTGGATTAGGGTATTCAGTTCTTTATATTATTTCTTCATAAGGTGTTTGGCAGCACCCACCTTTAGGCTGTCCCTTTCCATGATCCTGGGAGTACCTTTTTAATGGTTGTTTACCTGTGGAACTAGTTTCCACAGTTTTCCCTTGGACAGGTTCAGGATTTCTTTGCCTGGGCAAAGAACGGACCTGAGCCTTTGCTTCAGGGGCATTTGCCTAGCAGCAGAGGCCCCTGTGGATGTGGTGGCAGCTGGAGCTGTCACCGTTGAGGCCTCTGGAGCCTTAAATGATGGCTCCAAAGACCTTACTTTGGGAGGAGGAGTCTCCTCAATAGACCCCTCACTCCTACTCCGTTTCTGGTGGAACAACTCACCAGAGGCAATGTCAGTAATTTGGGACTGAGGGTTAAAGGAAGTGGCAGAGAGTGTGTTGTATAAAGCATTGGAGGGCAAGGGTTGGTGAGAAGGAGGATGGGCTAGAACCGAAGCAAAGGACCTACCTGGCTGTGCAAACAGCACACAGGCACATTGCTTTGCCTCTGGAAAACTAACTTTCTCCTTGCTCCTTTTTACCAATACTTCCTTTCAAATTTGTACCTTTTATATTGCTTTGAAGAAGCTTCCTGAGCTTCTTTGCAGTAGTAACAGCACCCTAGACCTGGACAGTTGTCATCTTCTTGATGACCTTGTACTAAACTTTACACATACAATTTGGTTGTCAATTTTCTTTAAAATGGCAAGAGTTGGCTTCATGCCCAAAACCCTGGCAGTGGAAGCACTGCATAGGGTTGGGCACATATGGCTTTACCTTGAGGTGGTACCATGCTAACTTAACCGATTCTGGAAGGACTAATGTGTTAAAAGTTAGAAGAAGAGCTGGTGTCGACTGTTCCAGACCATCAACTTTCTTCTTAAAATGTTTTATTGCCACTACATTAAAATTCTCTAGTTCCTCCAACAGTTTCTCCTCAGAATACCTCATCAGATCTCGAGAAAAAAACAATTCCCTTACACTGATTTAGGGGTTTGTGAGGAGAACATGAAACTTGAGCCCAAGGAATGTCGCATATCACACGCAGACGGTCACTCTCGTCTGGTGACGAAACCTCAACTATCAGGCTACCATCTCGCTGTAGGGTGATGCGAGGATCACGTTGACATACTTCAACTAATTTCGGTGTACTTCAAAAATATCAAGATCCATGATTGATACACCATCATTGGTCTTCATTACTAGGTACTTACTATATGAAATGCCTTCATATTTACCAGGTAAGATTTCCTTAGTGGATTGAGGAGGACTTTTCCCCTTCTTACCTGGTTTGGGAGCCCGGGAAAACCCTTACGATTCCCATTCTTGCCCTTTGGAAGCTGGAAAGGTTCCAAAGTAACAACATGTGATGTTCCAGAGGGAATGGTCGGGGGATTGCGTAGGTCGTCAGGGAGAGAGGGGAAGCTATAGTTGGGGCTCAAAATCTCCCAACAGCCACAGGGGTAATGAGGAAATATACGCAGCCACTATTACAGTACTGATGGCAGTCGCGGGACCTATGCGCTACCGACTGAATAGTGTCTGCTTGACCCTAGCCATATTTGACCAGCCGATTGACTTGACCGTGCCTTGATCAAGCCACCCGTCTAACCAGAATAAAGGACCAAAGAGGTGTGTCACTAGCTGCAGGGTGCAGCGTGCAGCATCGCTCATGCCACGCACGACAAACACACGTGGGAGAGTTTTCCCTGGTCTAAGATGGAATGAACCAGGGGTGGGTGCACCATCCCCTCTCTTAGGCCTCGGTGCACCAGGAAGCCATTTTGTCTCATCCCTCACTGGTGACCCCTCCAGTATGGGTAGCCCTCTGGTCCGGCTCACCAGATCATTGGGACCTCAAGCACCTCCACCGCGGCAAGGCGGCTTCCATTAGGGGGGTGGAAGCGAGAGAGGCATTGTAAAGGTGAGTCAAAGCTTGTATAAGGTTGTCAGGAAGGTAAGTAAGAGTGTCGCGTCCGATCTGTGAGGAGCCTGGAGCCTTACAAGGAAACCTCTTTATTTTTTTTTCCCTTTACTTCCTCACACGAGATGGGGCTATAAGTTCGCAGGTGTCGTCCAATCTATCCAGTCGGATAATTGGCTCTGGGTTAGTTTCTTCCCTGTTCTCTTGACTCCAGGTATCAATTTCTTGAATTCTGTAAGTGAACAGGGGATGAGGAGGGTGAGGGTAGAAAACTTGGGTCCAGTGTTCTTCAAAAATTATAATAACATCCACGGGATCTGAGACTTTTACGTTATTGTGAATGAGGTGGGAGAAGGGGGGGAAGTAACTACCTTTAAGTTGTTTCATTTTTTGCCAAAATTCCCGTGGAAAGTTTTCCAATATTTTTGTCGGTTGTTATCAAGACTATCGATGACATGTCTTCTTACAATAGATAAGTCCCATCGAACATGGTTTCATCATCATCATCAAGGGGCTAATGCTGACAGGGGCGCATGGCCGCATCCATCCTTCGCTTCCAGCCACGAGGATCCCTCGAGGCGAGTCTCCAGGCAGGCACACGACCCATCTCTAATTCTTCGCGACAGGTCTCGTCAAGCTGCCTAAGCCATGATCTCCTGGGTCATCCCACAGGTCTCCTCCACCCAAGGTTGTCTCGTAGAGACAACCTGATGGACAGGGTCGTCCACAGGGAAACGAGCTAGGTGGCCAAATAGCCTGAGTTGGCGATCCCGGATTATGCAAGTAACAGGTCCCATGCCAGTCTCACGGTGTAACTGCCGGTTGGAAATGTGGTCCTGCCAACTGTACCCCATGATCCGGCGAAGGGACTTCTTACAAAAGGCATCAAGGCGAGACTCCAAGACAGTGGATAGCGTCCAGGTTTCGCTTCCAAGATCAGCCTAAAAGCTGCGTGAAAGGAAACGTTAAGTATATTTATGAATATAAGTATATCTATAGATGGATATATTTATAATAAATGTTTGTATATATATGTATATATCTGTATATATGTATGTTTTTTTTTCTAGACAAACAAATCTATTTTTCCCTTTAAAAATACCCTTTTCTAAGAGAAATATATGTGTACTATCAATAGTGATTTCAGTTGCTGCAATAACAAATGCAGCCAATAATCTTGATTTGATAGTCAAGTATATCAGGGAAATTATAGGGTAAAACAGGCTGAAACAGAATTAAATGTATAAATGGATAAATATATTTAGATATGTATGTATATATATGTATAAATAAATAAATAAATAATCTCACTCCGCGAGATGGCGCTTCAAATCGGTTTTATAACACACGATCGAATTTTAACATACAAAAACGCTTTAAAAAAAACAAATGGTTGGGATATAACACATATTATGGCTGTCATTATTTTATTTATACATCAAATATCAACATACAACCAAATAACATGGTTTTTAAAAGACCGGACTTTTCCTTTAAGGAAAACTTACACTAACCTGGACACGTATGCATGTGTGCACATATATATATATATATATATATATATATATATATATATATATATATATACATATATATATATATATACATATATATATATATATATATATATATATATATATATATATATATATATATATATATATATATATATATGTGCACACATGCATACGTGTCCAGGGTTAGTGTAAGTTTTCCTTAAAGGAAAAGTCCGGTCTTTTAAAAACCATGTTATTTGGTTGTATGTTGATATTTGATGTATAAATAAAATAATGACAGCCATAATATGTGTTATATCCCAACCATTTGTTTTTTTTAAAGCGTTTTTGTATGTTAAAATTCGATCGTGTGTTATAAAACCGATTTGAAGCGCCATCTCGCGGAGTGAGATTATTTATTTATTTATTTATACATATATATACATACATATCTAAATATATTTATCCATTTATACATTTAATTCTGTTTCAGCCTGTTTTACCCTATAATTTCCCTGATATACTTGACTATCAAATCAAGATTATTGGCTGCATTTGTTATTGCAGCAACTGAAATCACTATTGATAGTACACATATATTTCTCTTAGAAAAGGGTATTTTTAAACGGAAAATAGATTTGTTTGTCTAGAAAAAAAAAAACATACATATATACAGATATATACATATATATACAAACATTTATTATAAATATATCCATCTATAGATATACTTATATTCATAAATATACTTAACGTTTCCTTTCACGCAGCTTTTAGGCTGATCTTGGAAGCGAAACCTGGACGCTATCCACTGTCTTGGAGTCTCGCCTTGATGCCTTTTGTAAGAAGTCCCTTCGCCGGATCATGGGGTACAGTTGGCAGGACCACATTTCCAACCGGCAGTTACACCGTGAGACTGGCATGGGACCTGTTACTTGCATAATCCGGGATCGCCAACTCAGGCTATTTGGCCACCTAGCTCGTTTCCCTGTGGACGACCCTGTCCATCAGGTTGTCTCTACGAGACAACCTTGGGTGGAGGAGACCTGTGGGATGACCCAGGAGATCATGGCTTAGGCAGCTTGACGAGACCTGTCGCGAAGAATTAGAGATGGGTCGTGTGCCTGCCTGGAGACTCGCCTCGAGGGATCCTCGTGGCTGGAAGCGAAGGATGGATGCGGCCATGCGCCCCTGTCAGCATTAGCCCCTTGATGATGATGATGAAACCATGTTCGATGGGACTTATCTATTGTAAGAAGACATGTCATCGATAGTCTTGATAACAACCGACAATAATATTGGAAAACTTTCCACGGGAATTTTGGCAAAAAATGAAACAACTTAAAGGTAGTTACTTCCCCCCCTTCTCCCACCTCATTCACAATAACGTAAAAGTCTCAGATCCCGTGGATGTTATTATAAAATTTTGAAGAACACTGGACCCAAGTTTTCTACCCTCACCCTCCTCATCCCCTGTTCACTTACAGAATTCAAGAAATTGATACCTGGAGTCAAGAGAACAGGGAAGAAACTAACCCAGAGCCAATTATCCGACTGGATAGATTGGACGACACCTGCGAACTTATAGCCCCATCTCGTGTGAGGAAGTAAAGGAAAAAAAAAATAAAGAGGTTTCCTTGTAAGGCTCCAGGCTCCTCACAGATCGGACACGACACTCTTACTTACCTTCCTGACAACCTTATACAAGCTTTGACTCACCTTTACAATGCCTCTCTCGCTTCCACCCCCCTAATGGAAGCCGCCTTGCCGCGGTGGAGGTGCTTGAGGTCCCAATGATCTGGTGAGCCGGACCAGAGGGCTACCCATACTGGAGGGGTCACCAGTGAGGGATGAGACAAAATGGCTTCCTGGTGCACCGAGGCCTAAGAGAGGGGATGGTGCACCCACCCCTGGTTCATTCCATCTTAGACCAGGGAAAACTCTCCCACGTGTGTTTGTCGTGCGTGGCATGAGCGATGCTGCACGCTGCACCCTGCAGCTAGTGACACACCTCTTTGGTCCTTTATTCTGGTTAGACGGGTGGCTTGATCAAGGCACGGTCAAGTCAATCGGCTGGTCAAATATGGCTAGGGTCAAGCAGACACTATTCAGTCGGTAGCGCATAGGTCCCGCGACTGCCATCAGTACTGTAATAGTGGCTGCGTATATTTCCTCATTACCCCTGTGGCTGTTGGGAGATTTTGAGCCCCAACTATAGCTTCCCCTCTCTCCCTGACGACCTACGCAATCCCCCGACCATTCCCTCTGGAACATCACATGTTGTCACTTTGGAACCTTTCCAGCTTCCAAAGGGCAAGAATGGGAATCGTAATGGTTCCCGGGCTCCCAAACCAGGTAAGAAGGGGAAAAGTCCTCCTCAATCCACTAAGGAAATCTTACCTGGTAAATATGAAGGCATTTCATATAGTAAGTACCTAGTAATGAAGACCAATGATGGTGTATCAATCATGGATCTTGATATTTTTGAAGTACACCGAAATTAGTTGAAGTATGTCAACGTGATCCTCGCATCACCCTACAGCGAGATGGTAGCCTGATAGTTGAGGTTTCGTCACCAGACGAGAGTGACCGTCTGCGTGTGATATGCGACATTCCTTGGGCTCAAGTTTCATGTTCTCCTCACAAACCCCTCAATCAGTGTAAGGGAATTGTTTTTTCTCTAGACCTGATGAGGTATTCTGAGGAGAAACTGTTGGAGGAACTAGAGAATTTTAATGTAGTGGCAATAAAACATTTTAAGAAGAAAGTTGATGGTCTGGAACAGTCGACACCAGCTCTTCTTCTAACTTTTAACACATTAGTCCTTCCAGAATCGGTTAAGTTAGCATGGTACCACCTCAAGGTAAAGCCATATGTGCCCAACCCTATGCAGTGCTTCCACTGCCAGGGTTTTGGGCATGGAGCCAACTCTTGCCATTTTAAAGAAAATGGGCAACCAAGAGTATGTGTAAAGTGTGGTACAACAGGTCATCAAGGAGATGACAACTGTCCAGGTCTAGTATGCTGTTACCACTGCAAAGAAGCTCTTGAAGCTTCTTCAAAGCAATATAAAAGGTACAAATTTGAAAAGGAAGTATTGGTAATAAGGAGCAAGGAGAAAGTTAGTTTTCCAGAGGCAAAGCAACGTGCCTGTGTGCTGTTTGCACAGCCAGGTAGGTCCTTTGCTTCGGTTCTAGCCCATCCTCCTTCTCACCAACCCTTGCCCTCCAATGCTTTATACAACACACTCTCTGCCACTTCCTTTAACCCTCAGTCCCAAATTACTGACATTGCCTCTGGTGAGTTGTTCCACCAGAAACGGAGTAGGAGTGAGGGGTCTATTGAGGAGACTCCTCCTCCCAAAGTAAGGTCTTTGGAGCCATCATTTAAGGCTCCAGAGGCCTCAACGGTGACAGCTCCAGCTGCCACAACATCCACGGGGGCCTCTGCTGGTAGACAGAATGCCCCTGAAGCAAAGGCTCAGGTCCGTTCTTTGCCCATGCAAAGAAATCCTGAACCTGTCCAAGGGAAATCTGTGGAAACTAGTTCCACAGGTAAACAACCATTAAAAAGGTACTCCCAGGATCATGGAAAGGGACAGCCTAAAGGTGACCACAGGTGCTGCCAAACACCTTATGAAGAAATAATATAAAGAACTGAATACCCTAATCCAATGGAACTGTCAAGGAATTCATGCAAAATGGGAAGAACTGCAACATCTGATAGCTTCATATAATCCAGTTTGTGTATGTCTATAAGAGATTATGACCAGGGAAAATTGTATCATTTCCCTGAGAGGATTCCAAGTTCAAGCCCATTATGGGACCTTTGATAATGGACCTCATGGAGGAGTAGCAGTGATGGTACGTCAAGATATTCCCTTCCAGGCAATCCACCTGCAGACAACACTGCAGGTGAAGGCTATGAGAATAGGCTTGACACAACCTTACACTGTTGCATCCATCTACCTTCCTCCACATAATCTGAACATTAATGATTTGGAAAATCTACTTGAGTAGTTGCCACATCCATTTCTATTCTTGGGGGGTTTCAATGGTCGGCATCACCTCTGGGGAGTCACTTTGTGCAACCCCCGAGGAAGGGCCTTGGTGTCCTTGTTCTTAAGAGTAGATGCAGTTTTACTGAACAATGACACTCCCACACATTTCCAAATTCAAACTGGGACATTCTCCATTATAGACCTATCAATAGGCTCACCTGATTCACAGTTGAACTTCACTTGGCAGGTCATGGAAGACTTACATAGAAGCGACCACTTTCCAATAATTTTGGAGGAGGTGAATGGTATTCCAGTCAATGGAGTGCAGAGATGGCGACTTTTTAGATCAACTGCAGTATTGCAAGGATCTGTGAATGATTTCCAGTGTGTTAAAGATGCTGTTAATCACTTCACATCACGAATTCACCTTGCAGCAGAAGCATCCATTCCCAAAAGTAGTGGGCATTACCGTCGACCTCCAGTACCATGGTGGTCTGATGAATGCCAACAAGCTGTCAGAGCAAGAAAAGCTGCATTAAGGCAGTTGAAACGACGCCCCAGCATTGTAACCTTGATCAATTACAAAAAGACCCGAGCCAAGGCCAGGCGTGTGCTAAAGGAGGCTAGACGGACGTCGTGGAGACAGTATGTCTCCTCAATTAACTCTGGGACCCCCTTAGCATGGGTATGGGACAAGGTGCATAAGATCGCTGGAAAGAGCACATCCATGTCACAACCTGCTCTGAAGATAGATGGCATAATCATCACAGACAAAAAAGATGTTGCAAATGAGCTAGCTAAATCCATGGCAGAGATCTCCTCTGGAGCATCTTACACTGCTCGATTCTCCACTCTTCGGGCTGAACAGGAACAACACCCAGTGTCGTTCTTCAGTAGGATTGCAGCAGAACTTCCATATAACTTGCCATTTTTGCGCAAGGAGATGGACTCTGCTTTGCAGCTCTGCCGTAAGACTGCCCCAGGAAGTGACGATATTCCATACCAAATGATATCTCACTTACCAGAGAGCTCCCAGAAGTTCCTGTTAGACCTATTCAATAGGATCTATAGGGAGGGCCTAGTGCCATCCACATGAAGAGAAGCTACAGACCAATTTCCCTCACCAGCTGCATCTGCAAGCTGATGGAGAAAATGGTAAACTTCAGGTTGACATGGCTGCTAGAAAAAGAAAACATGTTGACCCCATATCAATATGGCTTTAGAAAATTGAGATCGACCACAGAATTCCTTTGCACAGCGACGTCATATGATAGCAGTCTTCTTTGACCTTGAAAAGGCCAACAATACTACTTGGAAGCATGGCGTACTCAGGAAGCTGTATGACATTGGTTTAAGAGGAGCATTACCTACCTTCATATAAAGCTTCCTTGCTGACAGGAAGTTTAGAGTTCGAGTAGGAAACAGTTTCTCTAACCTGGAAGATCAGCTGGAAGGGGTCCCACAAGGGAGTGTCTTAAGTGTGACCCTGTTTGCCATTGCTATAAATGACATCGTAAAGGTTGTTCCAAGTGCGGTCTCATGTAATCTGTATGTGGATGACTTTATACTGTACTGCTCAGGAGGAAGCTTACAGGATGTACAAGGACACATGCAGACTGCAATAAATCAGGTTGTACAGTGGGCAACATGTCATGGGTTCAAATTTTCTCCAAGCAAGACCATGGCTATACATTTCCACATTTCCATCCTTCCCTCTATTTAGGCGCAAACCCACTGCAATTTGTCCAAGAGGTGAAGTACTTGGGTCTAATTTTTGACTCAAGACTTACATGGGTGCCTCACATCAAACAGTTAAAAGTAAGGCTACAAAAGCACTTAGTATTTTGTGGGTTCTTTCACATTTATCTTGGGGTGCAGACCGTACAACGCTTCTACGGCTTTACCGAGCGCTTATTCGTAGTAAGCTTGGTTATGGATGTGAAGCTTATTCATCTGCAACTCCCACTGTTCTCCGGATGATGGACTCAGTTCATAATGAAGCTCTCAGAATCTGTACTGGGGCTTTCAGGTCTTCTTCACCTGTGGAGTCCCTGTATGCTGAGAGTGGAGAACTACCTCTTTCATTACACCGGGACTACATGAACCTGGTTTACTACACGAGACTACAAAGGATTCAGGGATCTCCTACATCCAGATTGGTTTTCAACCCCCTTGAGGATAGCCGATCCTATGGTAGGAGAATGAGGAATCTTGTGGAAGAGCTTAATTTAAATCTTACTAAGGTTCTGGCTGTTGGAATTCCCCAGTTCCCCCCTTGGACTAATCAAGTCGAGCTGGTTTCGGTCGGAATTGGGAAAGGGGAGAGATCTGAAGCAGAAGTCAGAGAGAGATTTCTTCAGCACATTTCTAAGTACCAAGGATCAGATGCAATATATACAGATGGTTCGAAATCTGAAAATGGTGTGGGCTTTGCAGCAGTGACAGAAGGAAGACTGCATCTGGCAGTCTTTCTCTAGTAGCCTCGATCTTCACTGCAAAGTTACATGCCATCCTTGCAGCAGTTAAGATGACTAGAGATCTTACAAACCATTCTGTTGTAATATGTTGTGACTCTCGTAGTGCCTTGCAAGGAATCAAGAGTTTAAACTCATCACATCCAGTAGTGAGGGAGTTCAAGATTGGCTTGCATTGATGTCAACATGTAAAAAGATAACTCTATGTTGGGTGCCAGCACATGTTGGTATCAGTGGGAATGAGCGAGCTGATCAGAAGGCCAAGGCAGCTGCCACTCAGCCTTGTGATGCTCGTTTTCCTCTCCCACACACCGACCTGAAACCCAGCATAAGGAGTTGTCTTCGTGATAGATGGAGGGAACAATGGAGGCATACCTCTAGAAACAAACTGTGAGAGATTAGAGATGATCTTGGCAGTTGGGTGACCAGCATCCATCCCAACCGAAAAGTAGAAGTTGTATTAACAAGACTAAGAATCGGGCACACGAGACTGACTCATGGACCGATGATGGCTAAAATTCGAGCATTTTGTGAGGGATGCCAAGAGCCATTAACGGTCACACATGTAGTGGAAAGATGTGCAACATTCTCAGACCAAAGACATATGTACTTGTCTCCCCCATATACACTGAAAAATGTATTGGGGGAGGATTGTGACATAGAAGGTCTTATTAGTTTCCTTAGGGAGGCTAATATTTTCAATAGAATTTAATTATGCATAATGTTTATGCAATAACTTTATATACTTAGAGCATAATATTTATGCTTTGATTTTTAATATATTTATTGTTATTTGTAAGATATTTATTGATAGATTTTTAAAGTTTTAAATATTCTAATATTTCTATCTAACAAGGTGTTCGCTGCTAATAACCTTAGCTGTTGACGCGGCAGACAATTTTAAATAATCAATCAATCTCTCGCTTCCAGCTATTTTCCCTCTCCCATTAAGACTGCTTTAGTGGCGCTCATCCCTAAGCCACAAAAAGACCTGACTGACCCCAAGAGTTACCGCCCTATTAGTATACTCGAAACATTAGGGAAAATTTTCGGAAAAATCATAAACACTCGACTAAGGTGGTATCTCGAAGACCATAACTTTCTCTCACACAAACAAACAAACAGATCAGAGCTAGAACAATGGTTAGGATTGTGTATGATCATGTCTGTCAGTAAAATACCTAATACAAGATTGCACTGGTCAAGCTTTTCGGTGGGAAGTGAAAAGATCAGTTCAGCTATGAGCAGAGACAGGTGGAAGGAAATAAAGGTAAATTTGCACCTTACTGGTAATTCCCAAATAGATCCAAATGACAAACTATCAAAAGTTAGACCCTTACTCGAACACCTGAGATTCAAATTCAAAGAAATTTCCATGACTGAATATCTATGTGTAGATGAGCAGATGGTACCTTTCAAGGGGAATTCATCTATGAAACAATATATTCCTAAGAAACCACATAAGCGTGGATATAAGATATTTGTTTTGGCAGATGATGTGGGAATGGTGTATGATTTCATGCCATATGTTGGTAAAATAGAGCCTGTAAATAATAAAAATGTTCCAGATTTGAAACCAAGTGCTAACTCAGTGCTCCATCTTGTCCATACCCTCATTAAAGAATCACAAATTATATTTTGATAATTGGTTTACCTCCCTCCCTCTCATAGATCACTTAGCTTCACGGGGTATATGGTGTAGTGGGACTGTTCAGCAAAACAGATTGCAAAGCCTAACGTTCAAATCAGATAAGCAACTTCAAGCTTATGAGCCTGTGTCTCATGATGAATGGGAAACAGTGTATGAGGATGGTAACAAAATAACAGCTCTGAAATGGTTTGACAACAAAGCAGTGCATCTTGTATCTACATTTGCCACTTCATTCCCATTCGACAAGTGCACAAGATTTGACAAAAAAATAATGATAGAAAGAGTAGAAGTTGCTTGACCATTCATTGTCAAGGACTACAATACACATATGGGTGGGGTAAATTTACATGATCAGCTGATGGCCTATTATAGGATGGCATTCAGATTTTTAAAAAATATTACCAAAGGCTAAGTTTTTATATGATAGACATGGCAGTGGTAAACTCTTGGTAACGTTATAGAAGAGAGGCAAACCACTTAGAGGTACCTAAGAGAAAGCAAATGCCTCTGTTTGAATTCAAGCTCAAATTTGCAGATTCTCTTTTGCTAAGTGTAAAAAGTAGAGGTAAAAAAGAGAAAACCGTCAAGTAATTTGCAAATGCTG
>NC_051425.1:10330975-10334147 GCF_015228065.2 Penaeus monodon | reverse complement strand
CATCGAAGGCACAAACAAAAAAGTTAGTGTGCATAATGACGCTAGCTAAATCCATGGCAGAGATCTCCTCTGGAGCATCTTACACTGCTCGATTCTCCACTCTTCGGGCTGAACAGGAACAACACCCAGTGTCGTTCTTCAGTAGGATTGCAGCAGAACTTCCATATAACTTGCCATTTTTCGCAAGGAGATGGACTCTGCTTTGCAGCTCTGCCGTAAGACTGCCCCAGGAAGTGACGATATTCCATACCAAATGATATCTCACTTACCAGGGAGCTCCCAGAAGTTCCTGTTAGACCTATTCAATAGGATCTATAGGGAGGGCCTAGTGCCATCCACATGAAGAGAAGCTACAGACCAATTTCCCTCACCAGCTGCATCTGCAAGCTGATGGAGAAAATGGTAAACTTCAGGTTGACATGGCTGCTAGAAAAAGAAAACATGTTGACCCCATATCAATATGGCTTTAGAAAATTGAGATCGACCACAGAATTCCTTTGCACAGCGACGTCATATGATAGCAGTCTTCTTTGACCTTGAAAAGGCCAACAATACTACTGGAAGCATGCGTACTCAGGAAGCTGTATGACATTGGTTTAAGAGGAGCATTACCTACCTTCATACAAAGCTTCCTTGCTGACAGGAAGTTTAGAGTTCGAGTAGGAAACAGTTTCTCTAACCTGGAAGATCAGCTGGAAGGGGTCCCACAAGGGAGTGTCTTAAGTGTGACCCTGTTTGCCATTGCTATAAATGACATCGTAAAGGTTGTTCCAAGTGCGGTCTCATGTAATCTGTATGTGGATGACTTTATACTGTACTGCTCAGGAGGAAGCTTACAGGATGTACAAGGACACATGCAGACTGCAATAAATCAGGTTGTACAGTGGGCAACATGTCATGGGTTCAAATTTTCTCCAAGCAAGACCATGGCTATACATTTCCACATTTCCATCCTTCCCTCTATTTAGGCGCAAACCCACTGCAATTTGTCCAAGAGGTGAAGTACTTGGGTCTAATTTTTGACTCAAGACTTACATGGGTGCCTCACATCAAACAGTTAAAAGTGAAGGCTACAAAAGCACTTAGTATTTTGTGGGTTCTTTCACATTTATCTTGGGGTGCAGACCGTACAACGCTTCTACGGCTTTACCGAGCGCTTATTCGTAGTAAGCTTGATTATGGATGTGAAGCTTATTCATCTGCAACTCCCACTGTTCTCCGGATGATGGACTCAGTTCATAATGAAGCTCTCAGAATCTGTACTGGGGCTTTCAGGTCTTCTTCACCTGTGGAGTCCCTGTATGCTGAGAGTGGAGAACTACCTCTTTCATTACACCGGACTACATGAACCTGGTTTACTACACGAGACTACAAAGGATTCAGGGATCTCCTACATCCAGATTGGTTTTCAACCCCCTTGAGGATAGCCGATCCTATGGTAGGAGAATGAGGAATCTTGTGGAAGAGCTTAATTTAAATCTTACTAAGGTTCTGGCTGTTGGAATTCCCCAGTTCCCCCCTTGGACTAATCAAGTCGAGCTGGTTTCGGTCGGAATTGGGAAAGGGGAGAGATCTGAAGC
Organism: Penaeus monodon; assembly: GCF_015228065.2. Taxonomy (NCBI): domain Eukaryota; kingdom Metazoa; phylum Arthropoda; class Malacostraca; order Decapoda; family Penaeidae; genus Penaeus; species Penaeus monodon. The sequence goes on along the minus strand of NC_051425.1, from coordinate 10,332,567 downwards.
AGAAGTCAGAGAGAGATTTCTTCAGCACATTTCTAAGTACCAAGGATCAGATGCAATATATACAGATGGTTCGAAATCTGAAAATGGTGTGGGCTTTGCAGCAGTGACAGAAGGAAGACTGCATCTGGCAGTCTTTCTCTAGTAGCCTCGATCTTCACTGCAAAGTTACATGCCATCCTTGCAGCAGTTAAGATGACTAGAGATCTTACAAACCATTCTGTTGTAATATATTGTGACTCTCGTAGTGCCTTGCAAGCAATCAAGAGTTTAAACTCATCACATCCAGTAGTGAGGGAGGTTCAAGATTGGCTTGCATTGATGTCAACATGTAAAAAGATAACTCTATGTTGGGTGCCAGCACATGTTGGTATCAGTGGGAATGAGCGAGCTGATCAGAAGGCCAAGGCAGCTGCCACTCAGCCTTGTGATGCTCGTTTTCCTCTCCCACACACCGACCTGAAACCCAGCATAAGGAGTTGTCTTCGTGATAGATGGAGGGAACAATGGAGGCATACCTCTAGAAACAAACTGTGAGAGATTAGAGATGGTCTTGGCAGTAGGGTGACCAGCATCCATCCCAACCGAAAAGTAGAAGTTGTATTAACAAGACTAAGAATCGGGCACACGAGACTGACTCATGGACCGATGATGGCTAAAATTCGAGCATTTTGTGAGGGATGCCAAGAGCCATTAACGGTCAAACATGTAGTGGAAAGATGTGCAACATTCTCAGACCAAAGACATATGTACTTGTCTCCCCCATATACACTGAAAAATGTATTGGGGAGGATTGTGACATAGAAGGTCTTATTAGTTTCCTTAGGGAGGCTAATATTTTCAATATAATTTAATTATGCATAATATTTATGCAATAACTTTATATACTTAGAGCATAATATTTATGCTTTGATTTTTAATATATTTATTGTTATTTGTAAGATATTTATTGATAGATTTTTAAAGTTTTAAATATTCTAATATTTCTATCTAACAAGGTGTTCGCTGCTAATACCTTAGCTGTTGACGCGGCAGACAATTTTAAATAATCAATCAATCTCTCGCTTCCAGCTATTTTCCCTCTCCCATTAAGACTGCTTTAGTGGCGCTCATCCCTAAGCCACAAAAAAGACCTGACTGACCCCAAGAGTTACCGCCCTATTAGTATACTCGAAACATTAGGGAAAATTTTCGGAAAAATCATAAACACTCGACTAAGGTGGTATCTCGAAGACCATAACTTTCTCTCACACAAACAAACAAACAGATCAGAGCTAGAACAATGGTTAGGATTGTGTATGATCATGTCTGTCAGTAAAATACCTAATACAAGATTGCACTGGTCAAGCTTTTCGGTGGGAAGTGAAAAGATCAGTTCAGCTATGAGCAGAGACAGGTGGAAGGAAATAAAGGTAAATTTGCACCTTACTGGTAATTCCCAAATAGATCCAAATGACAAACTATCAAAAGTTAGACCCTTACTCGAACACCTGAGATCCAAATTCAAAGAAATCCCCATGACTGAATATCTATGTGTAGATGAGCAGATGGTACCTTTCAAGGGGAATTTATCTATGAAACAATATATTCCTAAG
>NC_051425.1:10323475-10325975 GCF_015228065.2 Penaeus monodon | reverse complement strand
GTATGAGAAAGGTTGTGTTTCTCAGAGATTTTCAATAAGTAAACGTGTAAATTTAAGTGTAATTTATGTGCCTGCTTGGCATGGGTTACTCCCGCGATACTTCCCGGTACCTATGTTCCCAAATACGATGTGATCCCTTTGTTCCCCGTGCCGATGATCCTCAGAACTTATTAGGTACCGATGCATCCCGGTATCTATAAGGTACCAAAGTTTCCTGGCACCTATATTCCCCGTTTCGTATGTTAACCAGGGGCAAATACTCACTGGTTTGCTGCTTGCTTGCTTGAGATTTGCGAAGTTCTGGCTTCGCCCGGGCCTTTCACTTATGGCCCGGCCTGTGTCAGCTTTTTATGGCTGTCTCATTTGTTGGTCTGACACTCGGTGCTTACCGTGGCGGTGGGATTGCCAGCAGGCGCTCCTGTAGCCGTGGTGTAAGCATCTCGCATAATCTCTTTACCAGCACGACGGCTGTGTTCTGTGGGGTTTGTCTTAGGAATTGCGTGTGCACGCAATTCTCCAAGTAGTGTATCAGTGTGGCGTTCGGCTCGCCGCAATGCATGCAACACCTCTCTTCACGTTCTATGGTTTGTAAAATCTGCCATGCACAGTGGTAACCTAGGCGCATTCTGTGCAGAATGACTTCGGTACCTCTGTTGTTTATTTCAGAGAGTGCCAGTGGTTCATAGCCTGTGGCATCTGAGTACCAGCTGGCCGAGGGGGAATGTCTCGTTTCCTCTCTGTGAAGCTGCAGGAGGAAGGAGTTGGCCGCCACCGTACACTTCCTCCTAAGTAAATTTCGGCTCTGATGTATTATCATGGGATTTGGGGGCATACCCCTGCCGATTTCGGCTAATCTGTCAGCAAGCTCATTGCCTCTGATCCCTATATGGCTGGGAACCCAGTTTATGATAATTCTTCTACCCTGAGCAAGCATCCTTTGTGTTATTGTGCCGATGGTTGTCAGGAGGTAGATGTTGTCAGTGGGTGAGCGCTGCTGAAGACAGTCGACGGCTCCTTTGGAGTCTGTGTGTATGACCACGTGTCCTTTCCTCATGGACGCGTGTCTCAGTGCTCCCATGATAGCAACTACCTCTGCCTGTAGCGAGGAGGCGTTGTCTGTTACCCTCATGGATATTGTGGCATCCCTTGCTGCAAAGCCGGCGCCTGCAGTGTGGGTCAAGGGATCGACCGATCCGTCTGTGTAATACGTTCGGCTCCCCGGAGGGGTGATGGTTGCAATGACCCTCTGGGTTTCTGCCTTTAGGCTAGGCGTACAATATTCACTCTTTTTGCTTGCCAGTCTCATGACCGAGAACTCTATCGAGGTTTGTGCCCACGGCGGAGCTTCGACAAAGTCAGGGTGTGGGGAGTCCATGCCCTTGGCCAGTAGTGGTTCTTTGAGCTGATGGCGTATTAGCACCCTGGCTGTGTGAGACAGCCAGGAGTTGTTTGCAAACAGCTCGTTATCTTGTTCTAGGCGTCTGACTATTTTGTGTCTTAGGCTTGTGTTCCTGGGAGCCTGGATGACCTTTGATAAGAATTGTGCTGCCGTTAGATCAATTCGTGAGGCCAAGGGGAGAAGGTTTGTCTCCACTAGGAGGTTGAGGACCTTCGCCCACCTTGGGGCACCCAGAATGACCCTGGCGGCTTCGTTTTGGACTGTCTCCAATCGGTCTTTATATTTTCTCTTGATGCCAATCAGAGCGAGGGAGGCATAGTCTACAATGGGCCTGACAGCATGTACGTAGAATGATCTTAGTACTCTGTGTCTGGCCCCTATGCGTCTTCCACTCATTACTCTCATGACAGACAGTCTTGCCTTTGTTCGGTCAAGCAGGTACTGGACCTCCTGGCGGAAGGAGAGGGTCCGGTCTATCCTTACCCCGAGGTACAGGTATTCCTGAACCCACTCCAAGTCCATTCCCTGGATTTTCAGACTTGTGCCTTGAACTCTCTGTCTCAAAGCCATGGCCTTGGATTTAGCTGCAGAGATCTTTAGTCCTGTCCTGCAACACTCCTCGGATACCAAGTCCAGACAACGCTGGGCTTTGTTTAGGCAGTGTGGTCCAGTGGAGATGATAGCAAGATCGTCTGCATAGGAGATGATCTTGCACCCCACTGGGAGGTTTATGTTGAGGATACAGGACATTAGTGTGTTAAAAAGGGCTGGACTGAGAACCCCACCCTGTGGCGTTCCATTTTCTAGTGGCATGTGCTGTGATAGGTGACCTTGGAATTTGACTCTGGCTGTTCTATTCGTAAAGTAGTCACCTATCCTACTCACTGGTCCCCGTGTGCGCTAGATAAGGAAATAAGAACTGGATTTGTATGGATACCACTTGATGCGTATGTATGAGAATTTCAAATTATTTGATGCAGGTAAATATCGTTCATATGTAGAAAACTTCGGCGTAATTTTATAAAATTTGTATATAAATATCTGCGATAGGACATTGCTGACTTTTTCCAGAAGTTTGGATTTGTGCACACAAGTCCGTGT
>NC_051425.1:10314119-10316619 GCF_015228065.2 Penaeus monodon | reverse complement strand
CACTTTGATATACTTAAATCACATCAAAAATAAAATACCCCAGAAACAAGAATTGCTGTTATACAAAACACTAGCACTTAGTATCATCAATTACGTCTTAACATCTGGGGCTCCACAAACAAAACACAAATACAAAGGACTCAAAAAACTACAGAACTTCGCGGCAAGAGTAGCACTAGGAAATGTAAATAAATATGACCACATCACACCACATATAAACAAACTAAGATGGCTAAAAGTACATCAGAAATACAACTATAACACATGTATTCTAATCATAAAGTCATATAAGGAAATTACCCAAACTGGCTATTACCTATACAAACAACAGGTCACATAACAGGTGTCCATACAAGGCAAAATAATTCCCTATATATCAGAAGATCGAACACAGAAACCGGGGCAAGAAATATGCAAATCCGAGGACTGGGATCTGGAACCAACTACCAGAAAATATTAGAAATATCTCCAACCAAAAGACATTTAAAACAAAAGTGAAAGAACATCTACTGAAATATCAATGACATCAGGCGTTCAAACATCAAGCCAAGCACGATATTTCAGTCTTTTGTGAATTAATGTTCTGTCTAATCTTGTTAAACAAACATTGTATAATATCTATGTATCTAACATCTTATACATACTGTAAATAATCTATATGTCAATAGAATACCCATTGTATTTTATGGAATAAAGTGTTTTGAATTTGAATTTGAATTTGAATATATGTGTATATATATGTATATGCATTATATATATATATAATATATATATATATATATATATATATATATATATATATATATATATATATATATATATATATATATATATATAATATACATATATATAATATATATATATATATATATATATATATATATATAATATATAATATATATATATATAATATATACATATATATATATATATATTATATATATATATATATATATATATATATATATATATATATGGGCCGCGGTGGCCGAATGGTTAAAGCGTCGGACTCAAGACTGTCACGACAGCAATCTTAATTCGAGGGTTCGAGTCACCGACCGCCGCGTTGTTTCCTTGGGCAAGGAACTTCACCTTGATTGCCTACCTAGCCACTGGGTGGCCAAGCCAGTTCAAGTCAAGTGCTGGTCCCAAGCCCGGATAAATAGAGAGAATGATTACCTAAAAGGTACCACCGGCACTCTCCGTGGAAAGGAACTGGGAACCCTACCACGTATTCACTACAAGAGCATCACAACATGAAAACTACAATTAAGTATCATACTGTGACCACGGCGGCTCAGACATGAACCTACCGTTAAAAGAAGAAGATATATATATATATATATATATATATTATATATATATATATATATATATATATATATATATATATATATATATATATATATATATATATATATATATATATATATATTATATATATATTTTATATATATATATTATATATTATAAAATATATATATATATATATAATATCATATATATATATATATATATATATATATATGATTATATATAATATATATATATTTTAATATATATATATATATATACAAAATATATATATATATATATATATATATATAATATATATATATATATATATACATATATATATTATATATATATACATATAAAATTTTATATATATAATATATATATAAAATATATTATATAAATAATATATAATATTATAATATATATATATATATATGCATATAAGCAGACAGATATATACATATATATTATAAATATATATATTATATATATATATTTTATATATATATATATATATATATATATATATATATATATATAATATATATATATATATAACACACACTAAAACACACACTTTTATTTTTCCTTTCTTTTACATTTCATCCCTCTGGATCTTTGGTCTCTACAGCTGGATTTACTTATAATGTGAGCTAAGCAAGAGGCCTTGCATTTTGAGAACCTCCAAACTTTGGCAAATATTTAGAATTTACTGTACACTGCAGTGATATGAGTCATTCATTTGCTTACACCCTTGATTTTCCTTTTATAAGGGAACTCCAAGTTTCATACAGATTAAGGTCCTGTTAAGTCTAAACTGCTTGTATTATACAAATTTGTTACAGAAGCAGGATAGATTTCTTTAAATCTTCTGATAAAATATGGAGATACAAATATTTTGGCAAATAATCCTACCCGACAGTTGTCTCCACGAAGTATCTGTAACTCTGATTTTATGGCCTCCCTGAAATCTCATTGTGTTGAGTGGTAGCCCTGTATTCATCTGCTGTAATCAGAGAGGGTGTACTGTAGAGCAATTAGTTTTGTTTACATTTTCCACCCATGCAGGCACCATCTTTATAGAAAGTCCGAGTTCACGATCTGCTTATATCATAGAGAGAGAGAATTCATTCCTTGAATCTAATACCTGATAAGAGGGAGAGTTTTATTAACACAAGTATGGTTATCCTATTTTATAAGT
>NC_051425.1:10286525-10306519 GCF_015228065.2 Penaeus monodon | reverse complement strand
ATAAATAAAACCAATACATTATTAAAAAACTGGGCTTATAAAGTAAAGCTATCATAAATATTATGTTTCTTATATTTTTAATTAGATCCTTGGAAACTAATAAGTCCTATGTCCAATCCTCCGTACTTTTCAGCGAGACAAGTAATACGTCTGAGAATGCTGCACATTTTTCCATAAATGTGCGACCCCCAAATGACACTCCTCACAATTGGTGCACTTTAGCTGTCATCAGTGACTGATTCTCAGCCTTGTTAACAAAACTTCTACTTGGCGGTTACATTATAATCATTCAGCATGTAAACTGCCTACGTTATCAGCGTCTTCTTCGTCGTCAGAGAATATTTCTCCCTGTAATGTTGACCGCAGCCTAGACGAGGGACTCTATATTCCCGCACGCGCCGCACTCATCACCGACGCGGATGAAAAGAAGCTTTTTCCACCCTTATTATGAGGTAATGCGAATATTTTTTCTCCTAAACGAATGCTTTTTAATTGTCATTTAGAAAATTTTTGCTTTCGGTTGCGGCTTTTTCCCCTTTAGGACTGTGATTTTCACCCTTTCTCTAAAACTTACTCCTCGACTGTATGTTGCTCGTCATTACCCTTTACTGCCATGTAAACAAGAATATCTAATGTAGACACAAAACAAAAACACCTTTATTTTTTTATATTTTGAAAAGAACGTTTTGATTAGAAATTATATATAGTTGTTGATAATTTGGGTTTAAGAAAAGAAAGATAAAACCGCTCAATTGGGAAAATTTGCATGCTGTCTGCTACGATCTATCGCATCGCGGGTGCCATGTCTATTTTTACTCCCTCGGGTAAAAATACTCCAAAAGCCCCTGCTTTGGGTTAATTTTGTCTGTGTCCTTTGTCCAATACACAACCATTATAAAGCTTTTAACATGAGGGCAAACAAGTTATTTCTTTTTACCTCATTTTTTTCCATATTTCAAAGTTCTTGGTTTTGATAAGAGTCAATTGCTAAAGGAGGAAATGTGTTAACAATTAGTCAAAGCCTTCTTTTTTTGATTTTTGAAGATAGAGTTTACATGGGTCTTTAACAGTTTTCGTCACTGCAGCAACTTAAGTTATTCAGAAAATATTGAAGAGATCGAGTAACAAGTTTTATTCAGTGTCGACGTAAAGATATTTTTCTCTTTGTAAGAGATTTAAGAAAATATATGCGTGTATTACTTAATAAGTGGTGTCTGAATGCGCAACAATATTTGTTACCGTTGCATCGTTCTTTTTCTTCCTATATACGTGTAGGGAGGTACTATAGACAATTTCGAGGAGGGGGAGTAAATTGCTGAAGAGCTAGTCCACTTTCTGTGCTGATATCATCATAAAACGGAGGATGTATTGTTATGCGATCTCTTATGGAAGAATACGCTTGTCTGTATATAGTTATACATATGGGCCTTAAGGGAAAAACTAAATATATTTCCAAAGTTGCATTGTAGATTGTAAACATCGAGAAAGCGGCAGAACATTTTAGTAAAATACTGCATTGTCCCTTGAGGTTAATTAGCAAAACATAACTTTGAGTAAAACACGGGGGAAACAGGTGGTGGCGCTAGTTGGTAGATAATTAGGCGTAAATATAAGGGGAAACCCACCTTTGCTCTGGTGTAGATACCTTGAAAACACTATTCAGGCTCTCTAAATAGAATCAGGCAGCGTCTTTTCAGTCTATTATGTAATTAACCTGTTAGTTTTATAGGCATAAAACGTGCAAAGTATGAAATATTGGTTATCGCATTTCCCATTTACACAGAAACTTTAACCCTGTTATTTGTGTTACGCCTCTTAGGACGTGTGTTTGTGTAAGCTTGAGAGTCATAATAAGGCATGTTGGTACAACAAGAGTTTCATGATCCTTTTCACTGAATTGTTTTTTTATTATAAAGATGCCTTTGGATGTAAGAACGACTAGTATACATTTAAAGAAGAGAGGAGTTCGAAAGTTTATCAATCGTTCCCGCGAAGTTAAAAAATTTCTGTTGAGATTTTCTTTTTTGGGTTGCATCTTTGTTATATTATGCATTTGTAAACATTTGTAAAGATATTATTATGGTCTTTGCAATTTTTTTTTTATATATTTTTGCATATGGAGTGAAATGGATATGTCATATGCATATATTTTTGTCTTATATTTACGTAATGCGAAACATTTTCAATCTTAGTAAAGGGGTTTAAAAAGGATTTCCTTTTCTTGGTTGGTTTACACCTCAAGACGAGACTGCACCACCACCGTCATTACCTCTGAATAAGAAGAAATGATCATATTATCATCCTCGTTATATGAAATTCGGGGGGATATGATTTGTATTTGTGTCTGTAAATAAAGGCATATATGAAGACCTTGTTAGGGTTATTGATTATGACAGTTTCATTCATTAGGGGGGTGGTCCTCGTCTGTAACAGGGTCAATTTTCGATCTGGGTACAAGTTCAAAAACGATGAATATTGCGGGGGGGTGTGGAGGAGGAGGGGTGATGAGGGAGGTGGGTCTCAGTGACACCTGGTATTGGGTTGGATTATGATTGCATCATTCATTAGGAGGGGTGATCACTCGCACTTCAGTGCAGGACTGTATTATCCCCCTTAAGTAGGACTTGTGATTTGTTTGTTTGCTTCTTTTTCTTACTATTATTGCTTTGGGTATGGAGGAATGTGGGGCAGGGGCGGTAGGAAGGGAAGGAGGGTTGGTTTGGAGAGGAGGAGGGGAGGGTGAGAGGAGCCTTAGGTGTGTGTATTAGACATCACACGAGTTCTTCTTCCACATCGCCTACCAATACGGGGTTGATGCAAAATATGATTGAGGAGGAAATAGAAAAATAAAAGTATATATTGTACAACGAGTTTTATAATCCTTTTCAGTTAATTGTATTCTTATCTTGTTTGTTTGCTTCTTTTTCTTACTATTATTACTTTGGGTATGGAGGAATGTGGGGCAGGGGCGGGAGGAAGGGAAGGAGGTTGGGTGAGAGGGAAACCCTTTAGGTGTGTTATTAGACATCATTAAGGGACATTTATAGATTGTGATTAATTAGAGGGATGATCTTCGTCTGTAACAGGGGCAAATTTTTATTTAAACATGATGAATATTGCGGGTGGGGGGGGGGGGGTATGGAAGAGGGTGGTGGTGGTGGGTCAAATTTTGACACATGGCACTGGGTTGGATTAAAGATTGTCTCATTCATTAGGAGGGGTGGTCACTCGTCTGTAACAGGGTCAATTCTCGATCCCGGGAACAAGTTTAAACACGATGAATATTTCGGGGGGGGGGTGGGGGGGAGGAGGTCATCTGTGACACCTGTATCGGGTTGGATTATGATTGCCTCATTCATTAGGAGGGTGATCACTCGTGTGTGTAACTGGGTTAATTATCGATACAGGTACAAGTTAAACATGATGAATATTGCGGGGCGGGGTGGGAGGGTATGGAAAAGGGTGGTGGTGTGGGGGGTTGGGTAAGAGGGTGGGGAGGGATCATCTGTGGTACCTGGCATATGGTTTCAGAGAGAAGGGGAGGGGAGTCCTCCAGGTGTGTTCTAATGATTTTGGTTACGGTCATTGATTGCGTTAATCACTTTCCGCCGGTCATTAACCTGTTGTGATGCGAAGGTGAGGCTTCTTCCAGTCGCCTGTATTGGAGAGGAGGGGAGGACAGATATCATTAGAGTCGGTTAATGATTTCCGTTCCGATCATTGATTATGATAATCACTTTAATTATGCCTACTTTCTGCTATGATGCGCCATGAACAACCGTTAGTAGTCTGGTGTGTATGCTAAACATCATTAACTATGATTAATGATTCCCGGGTTTCGGGCTTGTTACTTATCACTTGCGTTCGGTCATTGGTTACGTAAATCGATTGCGGTTTCCCGGTTCTCATTACCCACTTCCTGTTTACACCCTCATGTACGTACGTGAGTGGAGTAGTTCTGTCCAAAGACCATCTACTATATACACATATATACATACATACATACATATATATATATTATATATATATATATATATATATATATATATTATATATATAATATAATATATATATATACATATACATACATACATCATACATACATACATACATACTAATACTACATCATACATACATACATACAACATACATACATAATATATATATATATACTATATATACATATATTTTTTATAAACATATATTATATATATAATATATATTATATATATATAATATATTAATTTTACATATATATACAATACACACATTTATATAATTAAAATATTTTATAATATATAAATTTTATTTTATTTTATTAATATATTTAAAATTTCCCACCACCCCACACAAATATATCTATATAATATTATTTTTATATATTTTATTATATATATATCATAATTAAATATTATATAATATATTATATATCATATTTAAATTTTTTAATATATATATTATATATATTATAATTTTTATTTATAAAATCCCACAAAATATATAACTATATATATTATATAAATTTTATTATATAATATTTATTTATATTATTTTACGTTTTATTCTTTTTATGTTTTTTGTTAATTTTTGGTGTTGTGTGTGTGTTTGTGTGTGTGTGTGTGGGGTGTGTGTGTGTGGTGTGTGTGTTGTGGTGTGTGCATATATATATATATATTAATATATATATATAATATATATATTATTATTATATGTATTTATTATTTTAAATCTATTTATATTTATATTTTGTATATGTATATGTATATGTATTGTATATATTATGTATATGTATATATTTTATATATAAAATATATATATATTTTATATATATATATATATATATATATATATATATATACACATATAAATATACACATATATAACATAAATATACACATATATATACATATATATGCATAAATATATATATATATATATATATTATATATATTTTATATATATATATATATATTAATATATATATATATATATACAAGGTATAAATGAGAATTAATATCTTCACAATACAAGAGATGTATTTGACCGGTTTCGATTGTATCAGGCGTGAGCTGACAAAATACCTGACTGTGACCTCCTATTTGTTGCTCGCAGGATTGTTGCTGTGACCTTGGATAACTTGAACCTGCCCGACGCCGTGTTGACATTACTCTCCGTCCCGATATACGCTGCTTCCATAATTTTCTTTTTAGTTTGTTCAGTCCTCCATGGACTATTTCTGCTTTTCCCTTTCCCGTTCGGTAGATGTCCCGCTTCATCTACATGCCACCATGGCATTTTGGGTTTTTTGGGGACAGATGTCACTCATGTTCCTGATCCTGGGGCTGAAACCCCGGCCTGTTTCCCCAAAGTAAAAGGGAAAAAAATATCCATGGGGGGATGACAAACTAAAAAAAAAATTATGGAAACAGATACACACACGGAAGTAGTAACTCACGCTCACGCCTGATTTATTTTCTATGTAATTTCTCTGTGTATGTATTTCTGACGAAGCGCATTCAATATCTCTTTTATTGTGAAGATATTCATTCTCATTCATACCTTGTCTACATTTGTCAATATAAAATACGTAACACACAACACACACACACACACACAACACACACACACACACACACACACACACATATAAAATATAAAATATATATAATATATTATAATATTAATTATGTGTGTGTGGGGTTGTGTGTGTGTGTGTGTGTGTGTGCTGTTTTGTGTGTGTGAATTCTATTTATAATATAGTAATATATTGTGTCTATATTTATAGTGTATATATGTATATATATATATGTATATAATGCATATATATACATTATATATTGTATATAGATCATATATATATGTTTTATATATCATATAATTATGGGGTATTTTTATCATATAATTATATTTTTATTACCATATATATGTATATATACATATCTATGTATATATAACCATAAATTTTTAAATATATATAATTATGTATAATAACTATATATGTAATATTACATATATATGTTATATATACATATTTTTGTATAAATCATATATATTATATTATATAAAATATATATAATATTATATTAATATATATATAATAAAAATATATATTATATATTAATTTTATATAGATATTATATAATATATTAATTTAAAATATATATATAGATATTTATATATATATATATTATATTATATCTATATTAATAATATATATATATATATATATATCAACAAAATGAAACTGCAATTGAGTATCATGCGTGACCAGTGCGCTCAGACATGAACCTACGTTAAAAAGATGATGTATAATATATATAATATATAATATATATTATAATATATATATATATATTATATATACATAATTTAAATATTTAAAATATATAATATTAATATATATATATAATACCTAATAAAATTTTAATATATTATAATATATATAACATACTATATATATATATAATATTATATAAATATATATATAATATTAATATATAATATGTAATATATATATTAAATTATATATAAATAATATATATATATAATATATATCTATATAAAATAATATATATATAATTATATATAGAATACTATATATAATATGATTATATATAATAATATATATAATATATATATATAATATATGATATACGAAAAAATATAATTTTTATATTATTAATATATATATATTAATTAAAATTATAATAAAATAAACAACTATATTATATATATTAAGATATTTTATATTTTATATAATATATATAAAATAAATATCCCAAAAACCCCAAAAAAAATTATATTAATATATTATATAAATATTATTAAATTTTTATAATATTTTAAACAAAAAAAATTATATTTAATAATTATATAATATATTAAAAAAACAAAAAAAAAAAAAAAATATATAATATATAATATAAAAAAAAAAAAAAAAAAATATATATAGAATATATATATATATATATATATGTGTGTGGTGTGTGTGTGTGTGGTGGTGTTTGTGTGTTGTTATCTCATACTTATAAACTGCTTTCTTTTCAGTATGATTGCCTTTTAAAAATTTGATTATTTTGTTTTGTTTAGTTTGTAACATTATATTATTGACAACGCAGAAGGGCAGATCTGAAATTGCTGTTTATGAAAAATTTTTATTCAAATAATTTTATTGTTTTTCCCTACTCTTTTGTTTATTATCAGTTTTATCATTCCTATTCGTAATATGGGTTAATCATTATAAATATAAAGGGTGATTTTTTTAAAAAGGGATTATAATGTTTTATTGTTCAACTAAAGCTAAATTTTGATATGATTCATCTTTTTCACAACCCCCCCCATTATTTCCTTTTTTTCTGCTCTAATATTTTTCTATAGCCAAGAGTAATAATCTTTTTTATTTCTTGTAATGAAATTTTTGGGCTTTGGGGTTTTGTTTTTTCAACTTTTTAGTTTTAACATAATCTAAACTATTGACTTTTCTTTTTCTCATTACAGTTTGATACTGTCTCTTGTCTTTCGACGGGAAAGTGAGTTTCCCCTCCAACTGGTGCCCTTTAGCCCCCCGCTAGAGGGGAGATACCCCACGCAGGAATCAGTATCAAGAAAAGTCCTGAAGACATCCGGAGGAGAACTCTGTGAAAAAAAGAAAAAACCCCTTGTTTGCAGTGAATCAAGGATAAAAATTAAGGCAAAAAAAAATAGAATTTCCTTTTTTTGAGGATTCAAATGCAAATTGAAACAAAAAAAAAAAATCATATACTATGATTCGGTTTTTCTGCCATGTTACCAACAGCACCATTTATTGTTGAAGAATATGGACAAGTGCTCATCTTTTGGGTGATGAGGCAACACATGAGGAAGATCAGAGGTTACTCATCGAAAGCATTTGAAAAAAGGAACGTTTGCTTGTGAGGTGTGTGGCAAGAAATTCACTGGTAAGAGTATTTTTTGATTCATATGAGAGTACACACAAAGGAGAACCCATATAGCTGCGAGATTTGCAGTAAGGCCTTCTCACAAAAATTAATCTAAAAAGGCACATGAAAGTTCATACACAGAAGGCCATATATCTGTGAGATTTGCAATAAGGCCTTCTCATTTGAAAAGTCCCCCTAATATACCATATGAGAGTGCACAAAGGAGAAGCCACATATCTGTAAAATTTGAAACAAGCCTTCTCACAAAAAAATATTCTTGTTAAGGCATATGAGAGTACATACAAAGGGAAGCCATTAGCTGTGAGATTTGCGAAAGGCCTTCATACAAAAAAGTATTCTTGTAGGCACATGAAAATACATACAGAGGAGAGCCATATATCTGTGACATTTGTGAGAAGCTTTTAAATGAAAAATAATTGTAAAACACAAGCGCATACAAAACAAAGAGAAGCCATATACCTGTGGATTTGTTGTAAAGCCTTCTCATTGAAAAGTAATCTAGTGAAGCATGTGCAGTACATACAAAGGAAAAACCCTATAGGTGTGATAGTTTTCGATAAGAACCTCTCACGAAAATTATTCTCGTCAGGCACAAGAGGTTTCATCAAAGTGAATCCATATGGCTGTAGGTTTGCCGGGAGTCATTCTCTTCAAAAATGATCTTGTAAGTCACTTACAAATCCATTTGAAGTAGAACTATATAGGCAGTCCTTAGAAAAAAAAATATACAAGTGCATAGAGTATACAGGTTTTATATTTGTGCCTTTGTAGGTATCTGTTTTTAAATCAGAGAAACAATTTAGTGAGACATGAACAAAAAAGGGTTTCTGCAAGAACTTCATCCTGTGACATTATTGGGGAAAATTATTTTAGGTTATGGAGATTCATTTTTTCTTGAACATATATATTGTAAATAATATTCTCAAGTGTAGGTCTCTAGTGGATTAAAATTCCTTTGTTGTAATATGAATTTTAGTCCCCCATAGTTAACAGTTTTTATTTTCATAGAGATTTCCACACATAGGTGTATAGTTTTTTGCTTTTTGTCATTGACTGAAGGTGGTGAGAAGACACATCCGCTGCTATCCACTGTGTTACAATAAGTTGCTCTAAACCCCTTTCCTCCTCCTCACTGGGGAAGGTTGTTGCCATTTTGGAAACAGTTCTATCATTAATATAATGTTTCATCTCCCAGCAGAATTTTGTTATCTTAACCATGCATTGCTTTTGCATGCTGAATTTTCCTTCTGTGATTAAGTCACCCAGAGGGGGATCCATAAGTCTACAAAGGGCTCAACCCGGGTATAGTCCCACTTCTCTCTAGCAATTTCCCCTTTAATAATGATTAAAAGGGGAAATTCTGTCTGGCAAAAATATTGCACGGTGCCTTTTTTTTATCTTGTCTTTTTTGTACACTGAATCAAATTATACGAGGTGATACTACATCACCAAAATTGTGCAAAATGGCAAGTGGTGATGAATGGTGGCTTACTTAACCCATTGCCGACGGGTGGCATGTACGCACATCCATGGCATGGCGGGACCATCTGCCGGGCATGTACACACATGCCATGATGTATCCATGACCATCCCATGATTTTTTTTTTGTTACAATCAGGGCAAAAGATTTTTTTTTTCTGCCACTGAAGTGTGATTACGTCGTTTTAACACTTTCTCATTTTTACCATGCAAAAAAAAAAAAAAACACAACAAACCGACGATTTCAACTTGATGCCACACACTGCTTATTTATTCGACTATAGACCGAATAATGATCAACATGAGTCTATATAACAACAAAAGTATCCTTCAGTCTCGATTATCAGGAAGTTTGGCAAGTAGAGACTTTAGAAAATATGAAAACTAAAATGCAACATATCTTCGTAGTATTACAAAGAAACGGCATGGGATGTGGTATTGGCATGAGTGGTCGCCATGATGGGGTGACAATATAACCCCCCGGCAGCGAGGCCTGGCCTTTATAAATACTACCCGTCAGAAATGGTTAAATTTTACACTGCTAAAGCATTACTAATTGCTGTTTTTGTATTTACCAGTATTTTGTACAAAAATATAAGTATTCTTGAGATATAAAAATAACTATAAGTCATTATCGGGTTTATTTACAAATAATTAGACATCATAGAAACAACAAGGGGACAGCAGGAACATCATGCACAAATATGAAATTTTTAATATATTAAACATAAACCTCTTGCTAGAAAATATTTGGACCCCAGCCTTTCCCTCAACTAATTTTGCATGATCTTTTCTTTTTCCCCCTCTCCTTTTCCTTCTCTTCTTCATCCCTTCTTTCCACTTCCTAAGGTGTGAGAGCCGTGCTGAAAGGATGAAAGACTAGTTTTGGGTGTCAGTCCTAAAGGGCCTGTGGGAGCCATGGGTATGGTATTCCCTTGTTAATTGCCTAGCCCTTCCCCATCATGGGACCCGTGGGGGTAGACCATTTTCTCTCCCATTTATTTCAGGATCACCATGGCCAATAATGAAGATTTTTTACCCTTATTAGGGGCTTTTAAGACTTACCCCTTCATCAGCTATCCTATCAAATTTGATTTCATTGGTTTCAGGAACCCTGCCTCTCCTTTGCCACGACTCCGACCACTGATACTAATACCTCCTCCTAGATGTTTGCAGTCAACTTTATCCATTCCGAATCATCCCTCAGAATACACCTCTTGCTCTCCCCCAGCATCCTCCACTCCATCTCCACGCACAGTCTTTTCATTGTATCTCCTTTGTTTCTCAGACTCCACACCCAACTACCCTCCAGAAACTCTTAAAGACATCAAAAGTTCCTAAACATGACCAAAGAGAATGCTCCAACCCCTCATCCACTCTCTTTTCCTATTCACTTTATGTTCCGATACTCATCCTTCTCCTCCTCAAGTTCCCTACCCCTCTCCTCCCACTCACACCAAAATCCCCCATGCTCTCCTCCTCCATGAGCATCACTACATCCTCTTCCTTCCCCATTATCCTTACCACTCCCACCTAGATGCTCTGTGACCCCCTTATCTGAAAAACAATGTATTTTTCCTGATACCTCACCACCTTCCCCGTTCCCTATTTCATTCTCGGGATTCTTCTCCAAATTCTACAACTATCTTTTCTTACTGTTTTACCCTTTATTTCATAAAAGCTCTTTTGCGTTTTCTCCATGTATTATTACCCTTTCCCTTCCCCAGACACATACTCTTCATTTGATCTCATTGCCCATACCTTTGACCATCCCCTTTTATAAACCCACTATATTCCATTTGCTCCCCTTCTATACCCTTTTCACTACCATCCTATCCACAGCATTCTACAACCCTTGACATCTAACCCATCTTATCTGATCGTTAATTCACTTCCACTTTTTTTTCCACAATATTTTCCATAGTGTTATATGACCATTGGTGTCAAGCACACAATTCATTCTTCTAACCATGAACGTAATACACCTCTGTATGCCTCCAAATTTCCCTTTCTCGATGTTGTCTTGGGGGCTTAGGAGACGAAGGCCAGACCCATGTGGGGATGACTCCTACCCTGGGCCCCCTCCCCCGCCTCAACTAATTTTGTATGGTCTTTTTTCTCCTGTCCTTTTCTTCTCTTCTTCATCCCCTTCTAGTCCACTTACCCTAATTGTTAACTAATTTTTACCCTTTTTGTACCACAATACTTTATCATAGGCTATATGACCTTTTATGTTTATCATATTTATTTGTTATTACAACTGCGCATCTCCTTCCTTCCTAAACCCCCAGATGCATTCCCTGAGATACATGATTTATTGTCCTTCCCCCTGGTGGGAGGGGTAGTGTATATTTTGTTGCGACCAACTATTCACTCTGGGAATTTTTTACACTGCATAAAACATAAACACTCATGGGGTTTACTATAAAAAAAAATGTAAAATAACTATTTTATTCGAATGTACTATTGTCCTAAGTAACCATTGGACACTGTCTTGACAAAGATACCATGTACAGAAGCATGTGGTGGGGATGGTAAGTGAAATTTGCTTATTGATAATACTATGCCTTGCTATTTTCCCTCTCCTCTTCCTCACCTTCATCACTCGTATGAGCATCAGTCTTTCCAGCCTCACTTTCATCCACAGACACATCAGACATGTCTCATCATCGTCCGACATTCCAAACCAGAGGGAAAAAAATGTCCTTCCTCCAATATCCAGCATCCCATTTCAAGGCCTAAAGTGGGTAAATAAGCCCTTAAGTCAGTGGGGCAAGCTTTCACAGGTGTAATTATTGCAACGTCTTCAGATATTATCATATAATATATGTTTTAAATGAAATAAAATGGGTCATTGAGAGATACGGGGAAAGTAAACAGCTTTCAGGGGATGTACGCTTGTACATCAAAAATCAATTATGGTAAAGAACGGTTAAGGGAAACCCTAAATCACAATTCAGTTCATTACTACAAACCTTACTTTCTGTGTTTTGGTCAAAAGTAGCGTTTTTTAGTGGTTAGGCTTGACCCGCAGTCTCTTCACTGTATGATATTCATCATACCGAGATGGTTTGATTATGTAAGAATGACTACGGTTGACACATGAAGCAAGGCCAAAAGGTTTACTTATAATAAAGGGATTTATGAGCATGACCTATTTACCACTATTTCACACACACAACATACAAATTGTATAAATATGTGTATATTATATGTATGCATGCATATATATATATATATTCATATATTATATATATTATTATATAAATTATCATAAAATAATTTATATATATACTTTTAATTATATATAATATTATATACAAATATTATATCAATACTATATATATACTATATATATAATATATATATATACATATTTATATAAATATACATATATTAATAATATTATATATATATATATATAATATATATTATATATATATATATATATAGTAATAATATTATACATATATACTATATATACATATATATCAATTTTATATACATATTTTACATATATAAAAATTTTAATAAAAATATATTAATTTATATATATTTTCATATATATATATATATATATATATAAAATTTTATATGCATATATTATATATATATATAATATATTAAATATGTAAAATATATTATATATGTATATATATAAAATGTTTTATATATATCATATATATAATATATATATAATATAATTTTATAATGTATTTAATATATATTTTTTATATATATATATATATGTATATTATGTTTTTATATATATATGTATATAAAATATATATATTATAAAATATATATATATTATATAGTTATATATATATATGTAATATATCCTTCTTTTACGGTGGGTTTCATGTCTGAGCGCCGTGGTCACAGTATGATACTTAATTGTAGTTTTCATGTTGTCATGCTCTTGGAGTGAGTACGTGGTAGGGTCCCCAGTTCCTTTCCACGGAGAGTGCCGGTGTTACCTTTTTAGGTAATCATTCTCTCTATTTTATCCGGGCTTGGGACCAGCATTGACTTGGCTGGCTTGGCCACCCAGGGGTTTAGGTAGGCAATCGAGGTGAAGTTCCTTGCCCAAGGGAAACATCGCGCCGGCCGGTGACTCGAACCCTCGAACTCAGATTGCCGTCGTGACAGTCTTGAGTCCGATCGTCTAACCATTCGACCACCGCGGCCCCCATGTATATATATATATATATTATATATATATATATATATATATATATATATATATATATATATTAATAATATGTATGTATATATATAGTATAATATATTAGGTATATATAATATATATATATATATATATATATATATATATATAAAATATGTATATATTTGTTACGCGGCCGCCTCGTCTCTCTGCCACCAACAAAAGGGCAGGCTAGGCAGACGGCGTGCTATCCACAGGGTCGTAAAACACTGAACAGCTCCAAGAGGCCCCGGGGCACCACAGCGTCCCCAGAACACCACGAGGGGAAACGCCCCCTGGAGAGGCAGGGCACGAAATAAACACAAAAATAACAGTCCTTTCCTTTATTTCCACAAATTATTTACCCGTACACTTTTCTATAGGCCACAATACAGGGGGAAGCCAGCATGTCACACTGTATGATACAGCTTATAAAAAGGGGAACACAAGTATATCAGGTCACAAGGGCAACACACGGTCTTCACAGGAGCAGCACCCAACCGCGTCTCCTCGCTTGTTCCTCCGCTCCCCGCTCACAGCCAGCTGCGTCATGTTTGCCCAGGTCCCTTCATGTTAACACATGTTTCGCACAGAGACAAAGACCCACTGGCGTAGCAATATATATATGTATGTATATATATATATATATATATATATATATATATAAAATATATATGTATATATATATGTAATATATATATGTATATATACTATATTATATAATTATATATATACATATATATACTATATATACATATATATATATACATATATAATATACATATATTATAAAATATATATATATATAGTATATATATATATGTATATATGAATATATATACATATATAATAGATTAAAATTATATATACAAAATATTAAAAATATATATATATAATTATATATATATATATATATAAAATATACATACATATATATATTGCTACGCAGTGGGTCTTTGTCTCTGTGCGAAACATGTGTTAACATGAAGGGACCTGGGCAAACATGACGCAGCTGGCTGTGAGCGGGGAGCGGAGGAACAAGCGAGGAGACGCGGTTGGGTGCTGCTCCTGTGAAGACCTCGTGTGTGCCCTTGTGACCTGATATACTTTGTGTTACCCTGTTATAAGCTGTATCATACAGTGTGACATGCTGGCTTCCCCCTGTATTGTGCCTATAGAAAAGTGTACGGGTAATAACTTGTGGAAATAAAGGGGAAAAACTGTTATTTTGTGTTTATTTCGTGCCCTGCCTCTCCAGGTGGCGTTTTTCCCCCCGTGGTGTTTTGGGGACGCTGTGGTGCCCGGTGGGCCCCTTGGAGCTGTTCAGTGTTCACGACCCTGTGGATAGCACGCCGTCTGCCTAGCCTGCCTTGTTTTGGTGGCAGAGAGACGAGGCGGCCGGCGTAACAAAAATATATACATATATAATACATATATATATATATATATATATATATATATTATATATATATTATATATAATATATATATATATATATATATACATGGGCCGCGTGGTCGAAAGGTTAGACGATCGGACTCAAGACTGTCACGACGGCAATCTGAGTTCGAGGGTTCGAGTCACCGGCCGGCCCCCCCCCTGTTTCCCTTGGGCAAGGAACTTTACCTCGATTGCCTACCTAGCCACTGGGTGGCCAACCAGCCAATCAAAGGGTGGGCCCACCCGGGTTTAAATAGAGAGAATGATTACCTAAAAAAGGGAACACCGGCACCCCGTGAAAGAACTGGGACCCTACCTACTCACTCCAAGACATGACACAGAAACTACCATTAAGTATCAACTGTGACCACGGCGCTCAGACATGACCTACCGTAAAGAAGAGTATAATTTTTATTATCATATATAAAATATATATAATATATATAATATATATATATATATATACTATATTATAACATATATATATATATTATTTATTTATTACTCTATATATATATTTCCTTATATATACTGATTATCTATGCATTATATAGTAATATATATATTATAATATATATATAATTAATACATTATATATGCTATAAAAAGTACATAATATATATACATATATATATATACTACATATAAAAATATCTCTATAATACTATATATATACATATATATATATATATTATATTATATATATATACTATATATATATAATATATAATTATATGTATATTTATGTATTGTATATTATATATAATGTATATATATGTATATATATTATGTATATATATATATATATATATATATATTTTTCTATATATTATCTATATATATATATGATATTATCTATTATAATATTATATATTATATATTCTATATATATATATATATATATCTATATATTATTTACTTCTATATATATATCTAATATATATATCTATATACTATATATATTATCATATATATTACTATATATATATAATATATATGCATATCTATATATATATATATTATATATATATTATATATATGCATATATGTATATATATATATATATATATATATATATATATATAGATAAACATACATATATATATATATATATATATATATATATATATATATATATATATATATATATATGCATGCATACATATATATATACACATATTTATACATATTTGTATGTGTGTGTGATAATAGTGGTAAATAGGTCATGCTCATAAATCCCTTTATTATAAGTAAACCTGTGGCCTTGCTTCATGTGTCAACCGTAGTCATTCTTACATAATCAAACCATCTCGGTATGATGAATATCATACAGTGAAGAGGCTGCGGGTCAAGCCTAACCACTAAGAACGCTACGTTTTACCAAAACACAGAAAGTAAGGTTGTAGTAATGAACTGAATATTGTGATTTATGGTTTGCCTTAACCCGTTCATTACCATAATTGATTTTTGATGTACAAGCGTACATCACATGAAAGCTGTTTACTTTCTCCGTATCTCTCAATGACCCATTGTTATTTTCATTTCAACATATATTATATGATAATATCTGAAGACGTTGCAATAATTACACCTGTGAAAGCTTGCCCCACTGACTTAAGGGCTTATTTACCCACTTTAGGCCTTGAAATGGGATGCTGGATATTGGAGGAAGGACAGTTTTTTTCCTCTGGTTTGGAAATGTCGGACGATGATGAGACATTGTCTGATGTGTCTGTGGATGAAAGTGATGCTGGAAAGACTGATGCTCATACGAGTGATGAAGGTGAGAGAGAGAGGGAAAATAGCAAGGCATAGTATTATCAATAAGCAAATTTCACTTACCATCCCCACCACATGCTTCTGTACATGGTATCTTTGTCAAGACAGTGTCCAATGGTTACTTAGGAAATAGTACATTCGAATAAAATAGTTATTTTACATTTTTTTTTATAGTAAATCCATGAGTGTTTATGTGTTATGCAGTGTAAAAAATTGCAGAGTGAATAGTTTGGTCGCAACAAAATATACACTACCCCTCCCACCATGGGGAATGGAGCAATCATCATGTATCTCAGGGGAATGCATCTGGGGTGTTTAGGAAGGAAGGAGATGCGCAGTTGTTAATGAACAATAAATATGATAAACATAAAGGTCATATAGCACTATGATAAAGTATTGTGGTGAAAAAGGGTAAAATGAGTTAACAATTAGATAATGGACTGGAGAAGGGAGTAAAGAAGGAAGGAAAGGAAAGGGAGAGAAGAAAAGACCATACAAATTAGTTGAGGCGAGGGATGGGTCCAGGTAGGAGTCATCCCCACATGGGTCTCGGCCTTCGTCTCCTAAGCCCCCCAAGACAACATCGAGCAAGGAATTGGAGGCATACAGAGGTGTATTACGTTCATGTTAGAAGAATGAATGTGTGTGCTTGACACCAATGGTCATATAACACTATGGTAAAGTATTGTGGCAAAAAAAGGTGAAGTGAATTAACGATCAGGATAAGATGGTTAGATGTCAAGGGTTGTAGAATGCTGTAGGATAGGATGGTAGTGAAAAGGGTACAGAGGGGAGCAATGGAATATGGTGGAGTTTTTAAAAGGGGATGTGGTCAAAGGTATAGGGCAATGAGATCAATGAAGAGTATGTGTCTGAGGAAGGAAGAGTAATAATACATGAGAAAACTGCAAAAGAGCTTTATGAAATAAAGGGTAATACACGTAAGAAATGATAGTTGCAGAAGTAGGAGAAGAATCCAGAGAATGAAATATGGGAATGGGAAATTGTTGAAGTATCAGGAAGATACATTGTTGTCATATAAGGGAGTCACGTGAGCATCCAGGTGGGAGTGGTAAGGATGATGGGGAAGGAAGAGGGATTGGTGATGCACATGGGGAGGAGAGCATGGGTGATTTTTGGGTGAGTGGGAGGAAGAGGGGTAGGGGAACTTGAGGAGGAGAAGGATGAGTATCGGAACATAAAGTGAATAGGAAAAGAGAGTGGATGAGGGATTGGAGCATTCTCTTTGGTCATGTTTTAGGAACTTTTTGATGTCTTCAGAGTTTCTGGAGGGTAGTTGGGTGTGGAGGTCTGAGAAACAAAGGAGTATACAATGAAAAGACTGTGCAGTGGAAGATGGGTGGAGGATGCTGGGAGAGAGCAAGAGGTGTATTCTGAGTGGATGATTCGGAATGGATAAAGTTGACTGCAACATCTAGAGTAGTATTAGTATCAGTGGTCGGAGTCGTGGTCAAAGGAGAGGCAGCGGTTCCTGAAACCAATGAATCAATTTTGATAGGATAGCTGATGAAGGGGGAGTCTTAATGCCCTAATAAGGGTAAAAATCTTCATTATTGGCATGGTGATCCTGAAATAATGGGGAGAGAAATGGTCCTACCCTACGGGTCCCATGATGGTAAGGGCTAGGCAATTAACAAGGGAATACCATACCCATGGCTCCCACAGGCCATTCAGGACTGACACAAAGCCAGCCTTTCATCCTTTCAGCACGGATCTCACACCTTAGGAAGTGGACAGAAGGGGATGAAGAAGAGAAGGAAAAGGAGAGGGGAAGAAGAAAAGAACATGCAAAATTAGTTGAGGCAAAGGCTGGGGTCCAAGGTATTATCTAGCAAGAGGTTTATGTTGAATATAATTAAAAATTTTCATATTTTGTGCATGATGTTCCTGCTGTCCTCTTGTTGTTTCTATGATGTCTAATTATTTGTAAATAAAACCAGATAATGACTTATAGTTATTTTTATATCTCAAGAATACTTATATTTCTGTACAAAATACTGGTAAATACAACAACAGCAATTAGTAATGCTTTAGCAGTGTAAAATTTAACCCATTTCTGACGGGTAGTATTCATAAAGGCCCAGGCCTCGCTGCCGGGGGCTTATATTGTCACCCGATCATGTGCGACCACTCATGCCAAATACCAACATCCCATGCCGTTTCTTCGTAATACTACGAAGATATGTTGCATTTTCAGTTTTCATTATTTTCTAAAGTCTCTACTTGCCAAACTTCCTGATAAATCGAGACTGAAGGATACTTTTGTTGTTATATAGACTCCATAGTTGATCATTATTCGGTCTATAGTCCGAATAAAATAAGCAGTGTGTGGCATCAAGTTGAAATCGTCGGTTTGTTGTGTTTTTTTTTTTTTTTTGTTGCATGGTAAAAATGAGAAAGTGTTAAAACCGACTTAATCACACTTTCAGTGGCAGAAAAATAATCTTTTGCCGTGATTGTAACAAAAAAAAACTCATGGCATGGTCATGGATACATCATGGCATGTGTGTACATGCCCCGGCAGATGGTCCCCGCCATGCCATGGCATGTGCGTACATGCCACCCGTCGGCAATGGGTTAAGTAAGCCACATTCATCACCACTTGCCATTTTGCACATTATGGTGATGTAGTATCATCCTCGTATAATTTGATTCAGTGTACAAAAAAGACAAGATAAAAAAAAGGCACCGTGCATATTTTGCCAGACAGAATTCCCTTTAATTCATTATTATAAGGAAGTTGCTAGAGAGAAGTGGCCTATACAGGGTTGACTTAGTAGACTTTGGATCCCCATCTGGGTGACTATCAAGAAGGAAAATTCAGCATGCAAAAGCATGCATGGTTAGATAACAAAATTCTGCTGGGAATGAAACATTCATATTATGACTAGAACTGTTTTCCAATGGCACAACCTTCCCTCCAGTGAGAGGAGGAAAGAGGTAGAGCAACTTATTGTACACAGTGGATAGCACGGATGTGTCTTCTCACCACCTCAGTCAATGACAGAGCCATAACTATACACCCATGTTTTAAAATCTCTATGAAAAACAAACTGTTAACTATGGAACTAAAAATTTATATTACAACAATTTGGAAGTTTTTAAACCCCTAGAGACCTACACTTTGA
>NC_051425.1:10276460-10281425 GCF_015228065.2 Penaeus monodon | reverse complement strand
ATTATGTCAAGGATTAAAAGTTTTATTGTCAACTCAAGGCTAATTTTAGATATGATTCATACTTTATCACAACCCCCATCATTAATTTCCATTGTTTTTCTGCTCTAGATATTCTTCTGATAGCCTATAGAGTAATAATCTTATTATTTCTTTGTACATGAAATTTGGTTACCGCTATTGGTTATGTTGTTCTTCTAACTTTTTTTAAGCATAATCTAATCATATATGACTTTTCTATTTTCATCATTAGCAGTGTTGATATGCTGTCTCTTGTCTTTCAGATGGCAATGATGAGTTTCCCCTCCAACTGGATGCCTTCAGCCCCACGCATAGACGGAGAGATACCTGACGCAGGAATCAGTATCAAAGAAGAGGTCACTGAAGACATCACGGAGGAGAACTCTGTAGAAATAAAGGAAGAACCACTTGATTATGCGGATGAATCAAGGGATAAAGAGATTAAGCCAAAAATTAAATGTGAATTTCCTTTCTTTGAAGATGTTCAAAATGTCAAATATGAAGCAAAAGAAAAAAAATCATATACTATGATTCAGGATTCTCATGCCATGTTACCAACAGCACCATTTATTGTTGAAGAATATGGGAACAAGTGCTCATCTGTTGGTGATGAGGCAACACATGAGGAAGATCATGAGGTTACTCATCGAAAAGCAGTTGAAAAAAGGAAACGTTTTGCTTGTGAGGTGTGTGGCAAGAAATTCACTGGTAAGAGTAATCTTTTGATTCATATGAGAGTACACACAAAGGAGAAGCCATATAGCTGCGAGATTTGCAGTAAGGCCTTCTCACAAAAAATTAATCTAGAAAGGCACATGAAAGTTCATACACAGGAGAGGCCATATATCTGTGAGATTTGCAATAAGGCCTTCTCACTGAAAAGTCACCTAATATACCATATGAGAGTACATACAAAGGAGAAGCCATATAGCTGTGAGATTTGCAGTAAGGCCTTCATACAGAAAAGTATTCTTGTAGGACACATGAGAATACATACAGAGGAGAAGCCATATATCTGTGACATTTGTGAGAAAGCTTTTTCAATGAAAAATAATTTAGTAAAACACAAGCGCATACACACAAAGGAGAAGCCATATACCTGTGAGATTTGTTGTAAAGCCTTCTCATTGAGAAGTAATCTAGTGAAGCATGTGCGAGTACATACAAAGGAAAAACCCTATAGGTGTGATAGTTGCGATAAGACCTTCTCAGCGAAAATTATTCTCGTCAGGCACAAGAGGTTACATACAAAAGTGAATCCATATGGCTGTAAGGTTTGCCGGGAGTCATTCTCTTCAAAAAATGATCTTGTAAGTCACTTACAAATCCATTTGAAGTAGAACTATATAGGCAGTCACTTAGAAAAAAATTATACGAGTGCATAGAGTATACAGGTTTTATATTTGTGCCTTTGTAGGTATCTGTTAACTCAGAGAAGCAATTTAGTGAGACATGAAACTACAAGGATTTCTGCAAGGAACATACATCCTGTTGACATTATTGGGGAGAAATTATTCTAGGTTATGGAGATTCATATTTTCTTGAACATATATATTGTAAATAATATTCTCAAAGTGTAGGTCTCTAGTGGATTAAACTTCCATTTGTTGTAATATGAATTTTAGTCACCATAGTTAACAGTTTGATTTTCATAGAGATTTCTCACACATAGGTGTACAGTTATGGCTTCTGTCATTGACTGAAGGTGGTGAGAAGACACATCCGCTGCTATCCACTGTGTTACAATAAGTTGCTCTACCTCTTTCCCCCTCCTCCTCACTGGAGGGAAGGTTGTTGGCCATTTGGAAACAGTTCTAGTCATTAATATGAATGTTTCATCTCCCAGCAGAATTTTGTTATCTTAACCATGCATTGCTTTTGCATGCTGAATTTTCCTTCTGTGATTAAGTCACCCAGATGGGGATCCATAAGTCTACTAAGCTCAACCCTGGTATAGTGCCACTTCTCTCTAGCAAACTTCCCTTATAATAATGAATTAAAGGGAATTCTGTCTGGCAAAAATATTGCACGGTGCCTTTTTTTTTATCTTGTCTTTTTTGTACACTGAATCAAATTATACGAGGATGTTACTACATCACCATAATTGTGCAAAATGGCAAGTGGTGATGAATGGTGGCTTACTTAACCCATTGCCGACGGGTGGCATGTACGCACATGCCATGGCATGGCGGGACCATCTGCCGGGGCATGTACACACATGCCATGATGTATCCATGACCATGCCATGAGTTTTTTTTTGTTACAATCACGGCAAAAGATTATTTTTCTGCCACTGAAAGTGTGATTAAGTCGGTTTTAACACTTTCTCATTTTTACCATGCAACAAAAAAAAAAAAAAAAAACACAACAAACCGACGATTTCAACTTGATGCCACACACTGCTTATTTTATTCGGACTATAGACCGAATAATGATCAACTATGGAGTCTATATAACAACAAAAGTATCCTTCAGTCTCGATTTATCAGGAAGTTTGGCAAGTAGAGACTTTAGAAAATAATGAAAACTGAAAATGCAACATATCTTCGTAGTATTACGAAGAAACGGCATGGGATGTTGGTATTTGGCATGAGTGGTCGCACATGATCGGGTGACGATATAAGCCCCCGGCAGCGAGGCCTGGGCCTTTATGAATACTACCCGTCAGAAATGGGTTAAATTTTACATTGCTATAGCATTACTAATTGCTGTTGTTTGTATTTACCAGTATTTTGTACAGAAATATAAGTATTCTTGAGATATAAAAATAACTATAAGTCATTATCTGGTTTTATTTACAAATAATTAGACATCATAGAAACAACAAGAGGACAGCAGCAACATCATGCACAAAATATGAAAAACTTTAATTATATTCAACATAAACCTCTTGCTAGATAATACCTTGGACCCCAGCCTTTGCCTCAACTAATTTTGCATGATCTTTTCTTCTTCCCCTCTCCTTTTCCTTCTCTTCTTCATCCCCTTCTGTCCACTTCCTAAGGTGTGAGAGCCGTGCTGAAAGGATGAAAGACTAGCTTTGTGTCAGTCCTGAATGGCCTGTGGGAGCCATGGGTATGGTATTCCCTTGTTAATTGCCTAGCCCTTACCCATCATGGGGACCCGTAGGGGTAGACCATTTTCTCTCCCCATTTATTTCAGGATCACCATGGCCAATAATGAAGATTTTTTACCCTTATTAGGGGCATTAAGACTTACCCCTTCATCAGCTATCCTATCAAAATTTGATTTCATTGGTTTCAGGAACCCTGCCTCTCCTTTGACCACGACTCCGACCACTGATACTAATACCTCCTCCTAGATGTTTGCAGTCAACTTTATCCATTCCGAATCATCCACTCAGAATACACCTCTTGCTCTCTCCCAGCATCCTCCACTCCATCTTCCACTGCACAGTCTTTTTCATTGTATACTCCTTTGTTTCTCAGACCTCCACACCCAACTACCCTCCAGAAACTCTTGAAGACATCAAAAAGTTCCTAAACATGACCAAAGAGAATGCTCCAATCCCTCATCCACTCTCTTTTCCTATTCACTTTATGTTCCGATACTCATCCTTCTCCTCCTCAAGTTCCCCTACCCCTCTTCCTCCCACTCACCCAAAAATCACCCCATGCTCTCCTCCATGTGCATCACCAATCCCTCTTCCTTCCCCATCATCCTTACCACTCCCACCTGGATGCTCATGTGACTCCCTTATCTGACAACAATGTATCTTCCTGATACCTCACCACCTTCCCGTTCCCTATTTCATTCTCTGGATTCTTCTCCTACTTCTACAACTATCATTTCTTACTGTATTACCCTTTATTTCATAAAAGCTCTTTTGCAGTTTTCTCCATGTATTATTACTCTTCCTTCCTCAGACACATACTCTTCATTTGATCTCATTGCCCTATACCTTTGACCACATCCCCTTTTATAAAACTCCACCATATTCCATTTGCTCCCCCTCTGTACCCTTTTCACTACCGTCCTATCCTACAGCATTCTACAACCCTTGACATCTAACCCATCTTATCCTGATCGTTAATTCACTTCCACCTTTTTTTGCCACATTACTTTACCATAGTGCTATATGACCATTGGTGTCAAGCACACACATTCATTTCTTCTAACCATGAACGTAATACACCTCTGTATGCCTCCAATTCCTTGCTCGATGTTGTCTTGGGGGGCTTAGGAGACGAAGGCCGAGACCCATGTGGGGATGACTCCTACCCTGGACCCCATCCCTCGCCTCAACTAATTTTGTATGGTCTTTTCTTCTCTCCCTTTCCTTTTCCTTCTCTTCTTTACTCCCTTCTCCAGTCCACTTATCCTAATTGTTAACTCATTTTTACCCTTTTTCACCACAATACTTTATCATAGTGCTATATGACCTTTTATGTTTATCATATTTATTTGTTATTAACAACTGCGCATCTCCCTTCCTTCCTAAACACCCCAGATGCATTCCCCTGAGATACATGATGATTGCTCCATTCCCCATGGTGGGAGGGGTAGTGTATATTTTGTTGCGACCAAACTATTCACTCTGCAATTTTTTACACTGCATAACACATAAACACTCATGGATTTACTATAAAAAAAAATGTAAAATAACTATTTTATTCGAATGTACTATTTCCTAAGTAACCATTGGACACTGTCTTGACAAAGATACCATGTACAGAAGCATGTGGTGGGGATGGTAAGTGAAATTTGCTTATTGATAATACTATGCCTTGCTATTTTCCCTCTCCTCTTCCTCACCTTCATCACTCGTATGAGCATCAGTCTTTCCAGCATCACTTTCATCCACAGACACATCAGACAATGTCTCATCATCGTCCGACATTTCCAAACCAGAGGAAAAAAACTGTCCTTCCTCCAATATCCAGCATCCCATTTCAAGGCCTAAAGTGGGTAAATAGCCTTAAGTCA
>NC_051425.1:10260780-10276360 GCF_015228065.2 Penaeus monodon | reverse complement strand
GACGTGCAGGTTGTTTTTGTTTTACCGATGTGTGGGAGTGAGGTGCTGTGCACGGCACGCATGTGTGAGAGTGTGTGTGCGTGTGCACGCATGTGTGAGAGTGAGTGTGCGTGTGTGAAAATGAATGAGTGTGTGAGTGTGTGTGTGGTGTCTGTGTGTGGTGTGGTGTGTGTGTGTGGTGTGTGTGTGTGTGTGTGCGTGTGCGTGTGCGTGTGCGTGGGGCATGTGCGTGTGTGTGTGAGTGAGTGGGGCATGCGTGTGTGAGAGTGAGTGTTCGTGTGTGAAACAAATGACTGAGTGTGAGTGTGAGTGTGAGTGTGAGTGTGAGTGTGAGTGTGAGTGTGTGTGTGTGGAGTATGCGAATGTACATGTGTGGCGTTGTGCAGGTTGTGAGTGTCGTGAGTGAGTTGTGTCAGTGTGTGTGAGTGTGTTTGCGTGTGTCAGTATGTGTGTGTGTGGGGGGGGGGGGGGAATGTGCATTAGTGCTTTCAGTATGAATACCAAGTAAGTGGATCTTTCATGAGTGGCTTTTACTTTCATCTAAATATTCATATTTACCTTGCTTGTGATGAATAAATCTTCACGTTTTACAGTGCCATCAGCAATCTTTGCTTTAATAGCTTCTCCAACTTCAGGTTCGTTGCCATAAATAAGGGCACAGTCAAGATGGCGATATCCACAAGAAATAGCATCCTTAACAGCCTGCATTACTTCTCCAGGTTTTGACTGCAACAACATCAGAAATAATTACTAATACACCAATATTGATTTAAATGGCATTTAAACTACACCTGGTTAAAATAGACAAGAAGTATTTTTCCACAATACATAGTCAGAAAGTGGTCACTTGATTTTTTGAGAAACAAGTTATCATCTGCACTACTACTTCTAATACTACTATTAATAATAATATAAAGATATTTATCAACACTAAAATTTCTATTACCATTATCTTTATTGTTATCATCATTATTAATATCCCTTTTATCATCATATATCACCACTTTATCTTTATCATCTTTAATCATCATCAGCATCAACCTCATTATCACCTTTTTTATCATTATAGTGATGTTTAAACATTTACAGGGGCCATTTATGTATAAAAAAAACAGCATAAAGCAAAACCCCCAATTGGCAATGTTATTCCTAGTGTCAATGAAAAGGAAGTAATATTTTAGGAGACACCCGAAACTGTGCCAAAGGCAAGGCTAACAAACCCACATTATCCCACTGG
The DNA here is from genome assembly GCF_015228065.2 of Penaeus monodon. Taxonomy (NCBI): domain Eukaryota; kingdom Metazoa; phylum Arthropoda; class Malacostraca; order Decapoda; family Penaeidae; genus Penaeus; species Penaeus monodon. The sequence continues at coordinate 10,275,123 of NC_051425.1, read as the reverse complement.
TATGACTAAGCTTGCATGCCACCCTGGCAATTTATTTTTAAATAAGGAACCAGGCCAAGCGCTATTTGGCTAGAATATACATTTTTGGAGATTTAATGCTCAGAGTATGTTCCTCACTACAACAGTAGAAAATGTATTGTGTTTCCTTTTTTCTATGATACCTGGGTTACAGCATAGTTTGACTCTTGAAATCTCACCTTGGTATGCTGAGACCACCTTAATTATAACAGAGAGGTTTGAATTAACCCTTGAAAGTTATTTTAGGGTTATCTTCAAAGAATGAGTATCATATTGTATAAGTGTATAACTGTAAATAATTTAACTGTAATATCATATAGTGAAGATATTCTTATGCAATTTTGGAAGAGATAAACTAAAAACAACAATTTGATGTTGTTATATGATAACTAAATGGTATTTTGTTTTATACATTTTAATTAGATCTCATAACACATATCTGATTATTCTTGCACTTATATTTGTTTAATTTTTTCAACAATTTGGGGAATTATGGACCTGTCAAAAATAATCCCCTAACAACACATAAGATATCTTATAAAATACCTTCTTTCTTGCTCCGAGTGTTTATTTTGATAAATGCTTTCTCATAATTATATATTGATTTTTGCTATGAAATAAACTGAATAAAATTTTAGACATATGCTAACAATTAGATGCTACACAACAGAACACTTTTGGTCTTAAATGATCAATCATGGACAACTTTACAAATCCTTCTACATACAAAAAATAATATATCAATAAAAAATCCCTGAAAGATGATGGGGAGGCAAATTTGTACATTAATTTCCTTTATAAATTTTTTCCTAGCATATCTTCTTTTGATTTGAGTCATTTGCACCCATTCTTCAGTAATTTCTTAGTTTCACACATACATCCAACCTTGTAATTATCTTTTCTTCGTTTTGATTACTGAGAGTGTAATATGCATGAATGTGTTGTTTTCCTTCAAAAATGATGTAAGTAAAATTATTGGTAATTGTTTAAGAACTGACCTCATCCCTCTGTAAATAAGGGTAATTTTTTTGTTTCACACAGCCATCGAATCTTGCAATTATCATTTCTAGTTTCAACTATTCACGGTGTGAAAAGCTTGGTCTGTTGTTGTTTTCCATTGCAAATAAAGGTATTGGTAACTAACCTTTACCCCTCCTGAGATGATGCACCTATTACTCCAGCTACCACAAAAATTGTCGTATGAATCAAAACTTTCCTAACCCAGGGAATTCACTCCTAGACCTCTACCTGTTCCTAGCCAATATTAGCATGTCATTCTGTAAATCCATACCAAACAATAAAATAGGAAATAACTGACTTTCATAAGCACATAATACTTACAAACTACTTGGCATGTCACAGTAATGAGTTATGCGGTCAGTTTACTATTCAAGATCGCGAAGTAACCATGCAGAGCGACTTAGAAAAAATTGCTTTGCAAAGTCTAAATGCTTCTTATAGCCACAATATGAGTACACCATATTTTGTTTACTTTTATTGTGTTAATTATATCATACAGCATGGGAATATGTATATACAGTATGCAGTTTAACCAATAATTGTAAAGAACTGTATAAATAAATCTTAAAACATGCAATGGAAGTATAACATTAAAAGAACATGTTAAATGCATAAATGAGGAAAAGCAGACACTAATAATTACAAAAATATCTTTCTGACAAGCAGTTATGCAGACATTCCAGATTTTATTCTCACAATGCAAACAAGACAAGTTAAAATTGGGCAATCCTCTCTGTTCTTTTACATATAGCACCTTTAGGAAGCATTTACACATATGTCATCATAAAAGAACTTTGTCTTGGTTTGCATCTTCTATCATTTCATACTGGTTTTATTACTCAAGTATGCCACTACCTCCAACTACCTTGTGCTTTACCATGACTTACGTATTTTTAAGTGTCAGCAGAGGTCAACAAAGGGATGCACCTGTTCCTCCTGGCTGTGGCTCCAGACAAATAAAGGTAAAGCCTTGGGGTCCTGGGGTTAATTGTGAATTACCTGTGCAACAGGTAAATACCTCAACACAGGGTGGGTTAAGTAGCATAAAGAAGATTTATACTAAGAATAGCTAATTCTTTTTAAATATGTATTTTGTGTTCACGAGTTTACAGATGATAAAACAGGTAAAACAGACTTATATACAGTAAATATATTGCAATAATACATAAAACAATGAAAGAAAATCATTAAAATCATCTCAAGAAACTATACATAAACGCCCGCCAACATTGAAAATCTATGGCTCGACATGACATTTCAAAAAAGTCTACAGGAAGATCTAACCGCTTTCATTAAAATCTACAGAAGTGCACATCATTGTCAAGCTGTGAAGCCACGTAACTCATTTCTGTGATCTATAAAGTAGTCAATGTATTACTACACATTTGTGAGAATGATTATTTTGTAATTACCAGCATTTGTTTTTCCAAATTCATTTTGCACATGCACGTTTTGCCATCGGGAGGTTGACAGTCATGAGATGCCATTCATTGGGAAACACCAGTGAGAAATGTTTCATTTTAGGTGTTGCATCAATTCCTTGTCATTTTTAAAGCATTATAGTGGATATACAGAACAAAAAGACATTAATATCCATCTCAACCTGGTATGTGTCCATCAAGTGCCCCAAATGCCAAAAAAAGATTAGAAACCAAGGAATTCTAACCATAGAGGAAAGCGAAGTAAAGTTCCACTTTTCGCTATATAAAGTTATGTGGTTTACCCTGAGGTCCAGGGAGCAGAGCCTCCTGGCTAGGGAATATATAAGTTTGAATTTTCTTAAGCCACAGGGGCTCGGGCATAGCACCCTGGTAGGCTTAGCCCCCTGGCAAGGCTTATATATTACTACAGGGGTCCAGGGGCAGAGCCCCTTGGCTTTGGAAAATACAAATCGTCTTATATAAATCCCAAAGGGTTAAGGTTAGGTTGGTTTACTGGTTAGGATGCATTGTACAATTACCATGGGGGATGGGGATTATGTGAAATCCTGTAGATTAAGTTAAGTAAGTTTATTTACCACCTTGGCTATCTGCTCAGGTGTGGGCAAACATGATTACAGTTTTATATATATCTGACATAGTACAGTAGTCTATGACTAATGTAATTGTACATGGTAAAATATAAATATATATCATACATCATACAAAAAAATATTACTTTCATATGCTTTTGCCACTGTGTTTACATAGCACAGTTATTTGTTTAAGGCAGTTTTACATAGTTAATTTAGAATATAGTAGAGTATATCTTCCAATGTATTAGATGAAATTAAATATTAACCCTTTCCCGATGAGTAGTATTCATAGTGGCCCGGGCCTCGCTGCCAGGGGCTTATATCATCATCCTAGCATGCGCGAACCGCTCATGCCCAATACCAGCATCCCTTGCCTTTTCTTCGTAATACTAAGAGCCTATGTTGTATTTTCAATATTATTATTTTCTAAGGTCTCTATTTGCCATATTTCTGATAAATCAAGACTGTAGGACATTTTTGTTATATAGACTCCATAGTTGATCATAATTCGCTCTATAGTCTGAATAAAATAAGCAGTGTATGGCATCATGGAGTTGAAACCATAGGTTTTGTTGTATTTTTTTTTTTTTTTGCATTTTTTTTTCAAGTTATTTTATAAGATAACTTTAGTTTCACCAGGTTTATATTATAGCATCACTTCCATATAGATATACTTTTACGTTCAGTGTTTTTATAAATACATGATTTTTTTTTTTTTTTTTTCAAAACTACATATCGGTATTTTCAAGTGGTTTAACATCATCACTTCATGAATACTATATAATATCTCTGGCCAATGTAGTCAATTACCGGTGTAATTTTTTTTACGTTAACCTCGGAAGCCCAAGAACCCTTTTTTTGAAATGCTAGTATAAGAAAAATGAAAAAGTGTTAAAAAACTACTAAATCATATTTTCAGTGGCAAAAAAATATTATTTTGCCGTAATTGTAAAAAAAAAAAAAAAACTCATGGCATGGCCATACATACACCATGGCATGTACGTACATGCCCCCAGCAGATAGTCCAGGCATACCATGGCATGTACCTACATGCCATCCGTCGGGAAAGGGTTAACATAGTTCTTTATAGCTCATGTTAAGTTGTCTGAAAGGCTGTATCACATGACATTCCAAGATATAGTGTTTAAGTGTTCGCTTGTTCTCTTTGTTACACATTCTACATCTAGATTCAACTACATTTCTTGCACTGTGCAGTTGGCAGTACATTTTCTAACCTAATTGTATTCTGGCAATAACCACATCACATTGTCTGGTTTGACTTCAGTGCTACCCATAGGAAGGCTTGCTATCTCTGTACTGATCGTAGTGCCTTACAGTACAGATTTCAGGCCTTTGAGTGTTCATCAGATTCTTTCTTATGAGAACTTTTCAATATATGTGCAACCCTGGCAAGAGGCATCCCAAGATCTATATTCACAATATCTTTGCTGCCGGCTTCCTTCGCCAGTTTGTCAATGTGGTCGTGCTTGCGTACGCCAACATGAGATGGCATCCATACAAATTGAATCTTGAGATTGCGCTCTATTGCATAATTTATGTTACACTTAATGCAACTCACAATTTCCTTATTGCCACCTGCTTTGAAAGAACTTAATGTCCAAAGAGCACTTTGAGAGTCACAGAAAACTACTCCAGAACCAATCTTTCCCAGAGTTTCTTCTCTAGGGAAAGGATCAGGTTTGCATCATTTACATTCACCCTGAGATATTTATACTTATGACATGTCAAGCTCCTGTTGATTTTTACCAAACATTGGGTTTGATTCCCGTAGTTTTTCAAAAATTAGTGTGTAGGTCCGTAGACTTCCAAAGATGGCAAGGACATCCACAGAGTTCATTAGCTGACGTATATATACTGACAACATACTAATGTATCTATACACACACACAAATGCACAAACTGCTGTTGTTGAGGTTTGTGGAGTTAAGAGTTTCTAGCTTCTGTATTTCGTTACCAGAGGTGATCACTATGTTTTACTTACATTTATATAATTGTATTGTTTTACTTTTCATGCTATACAACTATTTTTGTGCTACTCCGGTATACATATTTATATTACCTTAAATCTATTGCAGTAGAAAGGATATTTGTGCAGTCGCACACTGTAGGCGGTATAGTTTTCAGTTTCACAAAAGTTAGAGTAATAAGGATTTAATCTCAGGGGTGCAGTCACATTATCAACATTACCAATGCTTTCATATATATCGTGGAAAATAACAAGAAATTCCAGCACATTTCAACACTAATGGTTGACAAAAGTAATAATTGCAGATTGGGTGTGTGAAAACAAAAAATGGTATTCTTTCTAAAAATGTAATTCAACGTTCACGAGTTTGTTTGACGATAATCAGTGACGATTATAGGTATACTACAGATGTATACCATTTTTGATTGGTGGAACTCACATATTCAACCAACAGTCTTGAATTGATAAGTCCCGATAGTAGGGGAGAGCATGAAGTATATCAGGGAAATTATGGGGTAAAACAGGCTTAAATACAGTAAATATAAGCAATAATGCATAATACAATGAAAGAAAATCGTTAAAATCAGCTCAGAAACTCTACGGAAACGCCCGCCAACGTTGAAAGTCTACAGCCCAACATGCCACGTTTCAAAAAATCTACGGCTTGGAACGCCATCTTCCAAAAAGTGTACGGGAACACTCGCTCGCTTTCATTAAAATCTACGAAAAGCACATCATTATCAAGCTGTGAAGCCATGTTTTATACATATGTGTATACAAAACGTTGTAACCAAGCAACCTTATCTAACCCCTATCAGGGCTCCGTCCCCGGACCCCCCTATCAGGGTATTTACCTATCAGGGCTCCGCCCCCGGACCCCCCTATCAGGGTATTTACCTATCAGGGCTCCGCCCCCGGACCCCCAATCGGGGTATTTACCTATCGGGGGCTCTGCTCCCGACCCCCCCACATCTGGGTATTTACCTATAGGGGCTCTGCCCCCCGGACAAAATTTATTCACAATTAGCCCCTGGACCCCAAGGCTTTACCTTTACTTATCTGGAGGAAAGAGCTGAGTCACAGCAGGAGAAAAGGGTGCATCTGCTTGTTGGTCGCGGTGAAGCCGGAACACACTTCTTACACTGTAGCATATTGTTTAGTACACCGTGATGTACAAGATACTCAAAATATTAAAATCTACGGAAAAGCATATCATTATCAAGCTGTGAAGCCACGTTTATACATATGTATATACAAACCAAGCAACCTTACCTAACCCTCTATCAGGGGCTCCGCCCCCAGACCCCCTATCAGGGTATTTACCTATCGGGGCTCCGCCCCCGACCCCCCATCGGGGTATTTACCTATAGGGGGCTCTGCCCCCGACCCCCCATTGGGGTATTTACCTATGGCAAAATTTACTCACAATTAGCCCCCTGGACCCCAAGTTTTACCTTTATTTATCTGGAGGAAAGAGCTGAGCCACAGCCAGGAGAAAAGGTGCACCTGCTTGTTGGTCGGGTGAAGCCGGCACACACTTATTACACTGTAGCGTATTGTTTAGTACACACCGTGATGTACAAGATACTCAAACACAATCGGGGTTTCTCACGACTTTGATTGAGTATGATATTGTTCCCGGTGTCACAATCTGCACAAGGTTTCTTTGCACAATTTTTCACGTCTTTCACCGTGGCCATGTTTCACAGAAGTGTCAACTAGGCCGCCGGGCCATATGGCCACGCCCTCTGGCAAACAAGACGTGTCAGGAAAAGAATCACGCCATGTTTGGTACATAAAATGTTTAACACTGCAATAGGAAATTCAAATTATATTGATAAAATGTATGCAATAAGGAATTTTAACATGCAAAGGTATGAAATATGATAGTGTATTATTGATAAATATATATAGAGGACATACTAATGTTTCCACATGCACTTACGACACACACGCTGTTGTTGTTGTTTATGTTTGTGGACTTTGAAAAAAAAAACTAAGATCGTGTTTTCTACCTTCGATATTTCTATTACCAGAGATGAGCGCTCTGTTTTATTTACATTTTTGTAATTGTGTTGTTTTGCTCTTCATACCATTACTAACCTTTTTTGATACTCTGAATACATTTTTTATAGATTTTCCCAAAATTACGGGCTTTAACTTGTAATCATTGTTCAAAATACCCAATGTATAGGGGACCTTTCAACCCTCTTTAAAAAAAAAAGGTCTCATAATTTTAACTTGTTTTAATAAATATCAGACCTAAAAGATCAGTTTTTGAAAAATGTGTTTTTGCGATATTCCAGAGACCAGAATAAAACATTCCAAATTTGGAGATCCTATCAAAAAGAAGGATGTCTTGGGCAAAGGCCGGGCCCTTCTTGCCGGGCTTTCAGCCACAATAACAGCTTCTTCTTCTTCTTCTTTATAGGGTTTTAGACTTTTGAAGTCTATATTCCCTGGATCTTTGTTTCTTGGTTCTTCTTTGTTGATTGGAGTTTTTTATAAAATGTCTATTATTTTTATCTTTGTAGGAAGATCTTGAAATGTCTTAATATGTAGTATTTCTTAGCTGATGAGAAATTCTTCACCTGTTTTTAAAAAGAGACTATTTGGATTATTTATATTAATTCTTTTTAATGTTCATATAATTTCATTCTATGCGAGTTAAATCTTGGGCTTTGGGGAGTTTTTGGGTGTTCTATGGTTTCTGCTTCAGTTGGGCCCATCTCCCAAGTTGGGTCTGTCTCCATTTTTATTTTTATAAAGATGTTGTTTTCAATTTTGTGTGTTTTGTTTTTTTCGTGATAAACAACATCTACTTTTCTGTTTTTTATCTTGACCATTCATTGGTTTGTTATCTTTGATATAATATTTTTTGTGTTTAGAATTTTATCATTGTTTCTTCCCATGTTTTTCTGTTTTTTATTTTTTATCTCTTTTTATTAGATTGTTAATGTCTTTTGTTATGGCAGGGAATTTTTAATTCATGTGCTTTTTTTGGCAGCTTGATCTGCTATTTCATTGCCTCTAATGCCTTTATGTGAGGGTATCCATTGTAATATGATATTCTTTTTTTGTTTTTACTAATGTGAGTATTGATTGTTGTATATCGTATGTGATTTGTTTATGTTTTGGGTCTGTGATTTACTTGTAGTGCTGAAAAGGAGTCTGTGAAGATTACTTGTTTGCTATTTTGCTATTTTGAATGTAATGCAATCCTTGTTTTATTGCAAATAACCAGATTGTTGTTATGTTAGCATTTTGAATAAATATTGCTGCTGAGACTAAATTTGGTTATATTATTTTGATCCATCTGTGAAATTTTTGTTGTTGCCAATATGTTATATTTTCTAACATCAGAAACTGTTTTTTAATCATTTGTTCTGAAAGGTCTTTTGATGTGCTATTATAAACGGAGTTCTTACATGTTGTGAGATATCATACCATGGTGGTACTGGGGTGATGTTCTGTAAATATATTTGTTGCTATATTTTGTTTTAATTGTTTACAGGTTTCTATGGCTCTGTAAGTTTAAAAATATTTTTTTATCTTTTGTTTAGATTAATTCTTTGATATTATTTATTACTATTTGCTTTTTTTGTTGTTATCTGGTTTCTCTAATCTTTTGTTAGTTGTATACTTTCTATTTCCTTTTTTCTTATTTCTATTGGGATATTTTTAGTTAATGTTTGAAGGGATACTATTTGGGGGGGATCTAAAGCAACCTGTTTTCTATCCTTAGTGCTAGATTTTGTTATTCTTCTATTTTTTTAATTCTGTATTTTTTGCATTCCATAAACTGATATTCCATATTCTATTTTAGGTTTGATGTATATGTTATAAAATTTTTAAGTGGGGTTTTCTTTATTTGCACCCATGTGTAGAGGATAGTTTTTTCATGATATCTATCCTTTTTTAAAGATATTTTTACATTTTCATATGGTCTCTCCAGTTTAGTCTTGATGAAGGGCAAATCTAAATCCTAAAATTATCATGTTTGTTTGTGAAATCCATTTCTTCATTGTCTATTTTATGTTGGTATATTTTATCTTTTGTGTGTAAACACATTATTTTGCTTTTTGTTAAGTTTATTTTTTAGATCCCATGTGGTTGCCCATTCTTTAAGATGTCTTAAAGCTCTTTCTAGATTAATTGTTGCTTCGGTTAATCTTTTTTTGTGGTTATTAGCGTTATGTCATCTGCGTATATTATTTTATTTACATTTCCTGGTAATTTTAGATCTGTTATCCTTATATTTAATAATGTTGGGCTTTATTGGGGAGCCCTGAGGTACCCCACTTGACATTTTTCCTTTGTTAGATATTTCTTCACCTATTTTTATTTGAAAAGTTTTTTTCTTTAAAAATTGTAGATCCATTTTATGAAATACCATTAATTCCTAATTTTTACATTTAGTTAGTAGTGCATCGTGGTTACGGTGTCAAAAGCTTTTTCTAAGTCTATACAGGCTAAAAATGCATATTTTTATTTTTAAATGCTTATTTAAAGTGTGCATCTATTATTTGTAGTGCTTCTATTGTACTTTTATTTGTCTAAAAACCCGTAAGATCTTCATCTAGTTTTTTTATTTACTTCTAACCACCAATTTATTCTCTTTGTTATTATAATTTTCGAAATTTTTTCCCCGTGTTGCTATTCTATAAGATTTTGTCTCTGATGGATTTTTGCCTGGTATGTTTATTGGATTTATTATTAAAAATTTTTAAATTCTTGTGGATATTCTCCTTTATTCCAGTAGCGTTTATTGTTTTTAAAATTTTTGTTTTTATTATTCTTTCTGGAGCATTTTTGTAAATTCATATGGTATTTCATCAGGGCCGTAGCTTTATTTCTTTTAGTGCTTTTTATGGCCGATGTCAACTCATTGATCTCTATTTCATTATTTAATTCTACATTATTTGGGATATTCAATATTCTTTCTCTTTCTTCTCAGTCCAATTTTTTTTTTTTTTTTTTTATTTACTGTATTTTCATATTATTTTTTGAATATTAATTTTTTTGGTATCCAGATACTGGGAGGTCATTCTCTATTAAGGGAAAATTAGTTATAATTTTTTTTCCCTGTTATTTTTTTTCAAAGTTCCAGATTTTTCGAGGGAGTTTTTAAAGTCTAATGAGTTAAAAAATTTTTCCCAAGATTCTCTTTTCTTTTTTTCTATTATTTGCCTTGTTTTTTATTACTATAATTTATAATCTTTTTTGATTTTCTTTATTTGGTTTTTTTCCTCCATTTATTAAAAGCTCTGTTTCTTAATTTTATTATTTCATTACATTTATCATTCCACCATGGTTTAATTGGTTTGTCTCTCTTGTTTTTCCCTTTTCAAATTTAAAACATTTTAATCCTGTATCTTTTAAGAGGTTAATTATTTATTTATTGAGTTTATGTTTACTATATCTTTATCCAATAATTCTCTTTGAAATTTATTCCAACCCTCTTCTGTATAACTCCATTTGTTTTCTTTAGAGTGAGTTGTTTTTATTAGATTGTTATCTTTTTAATTATTGGAAGGTGGTCACTTCCTAGGGTAGGGCCTGCTTCTACTTCTAAAGGGGGTTAATGATGGGGTTGCAATTACCAGGTCTATTGTTGTCTCTTTTGCCCCTTTGGGTCATTCTTGTTGTCAGCCAGGTGGTGTTAATAAAATTATATTTTTATGATTAGTGATTTCAAATATACTTTTGCCTGCTTGTTAGCTTTTCTTGTTTTCCCACTTTTGGATTCCAACTACTATGATGGGCGTTAAAATCTCCTATGATATTTTAGGATCTTCTACCTGTTTTTTGTAATACTCTAATTCTTCTTTTTTAGATTGTTGCAGGGGTTGTACATCAAAGTATGTTTAGCCATCTGTTTTTAGTTACTTTTATTCCTGTTGTTTCTAATCTATTTTTGAATCCATCATTTAAATCTAAGACTTTATATTGATTTTTTTTTTATACAGAATGCTAGGCCTCCTATTTGATCTGTCCTATCTTTTCTAATTACTTGATGTTTTGCAAAGTGAATTTATCTTTAAATTTTAGACATGTTTCACAAATGCCTACTATTTCTGGCTGTTCGTTGTTTATCAAGTAATTTATTTCCGTCTTTTTGTTCTGAATTGATCTTGTATTCCGCAAGATTATTTTATTCCTAAAGTGTTTTTATTAAATTCTTAAATATTAGCATTATTTCTTTTTTTGTATCTGTGATAATTTCTAGGAATGATTTATCTGAGTTCATATGGTTAGTTAAATTTGTGATTATGTTGACCACTTCCCTTTTTTGTCTCTATCCATGAGAAAAAAAACTTCTATCTTTTTTTTTACTTTTTGTGTTTTCATTTCTTTAATTGGGGTTGGTAACGTCCATGCTACAGGAGAATCATTTTGGGGGTTAAGAGTTTAGTGAGTGTATGGTTTGGGTCGTTTTGTTTTTCCCTTGGGGTTTTTTTTGTCTTTTTGTCTTGTTTGTTCTGGTGTGTGTGCGCTATGACATTATGTTTTTTTATTTGTATTTTGTTTTTCTTTTCTTTTGGTGTTTCTTTGTTCTAATGTTAAGTTCTGAGATTGGTTTAATGTTTGGCAAATGTTATTGGAATAGTCTGTTCTGTTGTTTGTGGGTTTGTCTTGTTTTTAACTTGCTGTTTGTTTATGTAGTATTTGAGTTCTGGTTATCTACTGGTGTTCTTGGTGTGGTTTCACTTTCAAATTCCTTTTATATTGATTTTAGTTCTTGGAACTGTTTCTTTATTTCTAGATTGTTTGGTGTTATGTTTTTAGTGTTTATTTTTGTGCTTCTCTGTGTATTTTGCATGTATTAGTGTTAGGGCAGTAGAAACAATGTTCTGTATTTGTACAATCTTTGTAACTATGATCAAATTGACTGCATTTACTACATTTTTTTTTATTTTTACATGTCATTATCCTATGGCCATATCTAAGACAGTTAAAACATTTGGGTATTGGGAAAGTGTATTGGTTAACTGTATAGGAGGTATGCCCTATTGCAACTTTTTCTGCTAGGGGGGCCTTTAAATGTTAATCTTAATGATTTTGTTTCTATTCATTTGTGTTCAGCTTCTTTATCTTTATTGATTCTTTTTATTCTTATTACCTCTATTATTTCTGAATTCCCAGTTTTTGAATTTGGTTGAGAGGTCTTAATTTTTTTGTCTTTGACTTCAAACCATATTGCCTTTCCAATACCCAGTACTCTTAAGGAGTCTTCAATTATATATTTTTGGAATTCAGATTGTTTATTGATTTCGTTAGTTTTATGGGATTATTGAAGTTTGAAGATTTTGTTTCCTCTGTTAAGCTTATTATGATAACATTAGGGTTATCTTGCCTGTTAATTGTTTGGGTCTTCGGGTGTGATCGTTGTGCTTCCACGCTGTTCCTGCCGGTTTCGTGTTTTCTTGGATGCTTGGGATTTGGATCTTGTTCGCTGTCACTGTTTTCTCTTGTCTTCTATTTGATTGGGAATCGTAAATCATTTCATTTTGAGTTCCAGGTTTTTCTCCTGGTTCTGGATTAAGTTCAGTGTCCATTAATTAGCCTTATGTTCACTGCACTCAAAGTATTAAGGTTAGTTTAGATGCTCTCTCCGTGAAGGTTCGAACGGTTCTCTGATAACAGCTTCTTTCAAGGGTACCGCCAATTGACAGAACAAATATACTAAATAATGACTAAAGGGTGTTCTAAATCTACTCGCTCCGCGGGCTTTACCTGTCACTTTCTAAACTTGTGCACTCCTAATTTAATTTAATGTATGGGCATTTACCCGACACTATTGGAACTTGTTATTCATGGACATTGAAAACAGCACCCTAAAATAATATACATTACCTTCCAAGTACCAAGGCCAAAAACTGGAACTTTTGTATCCATTGTTAAAAGTAAGCGTTGGGTTTTGATCTGCCATCAAAAAAGCCCTGAAAAACCCTTCTTGTTCACCGAAGAGAAGCGTGTTACTATGTTTGCAACCAGGATGCTGTGCTTCCGTGGCACGACCCCGCCGTTCTCTAAACTGGTGGGAAAGAAAACGGATATAATAATACTATTGAACCATATTCTATTATAAACCGCTGAATATTAGTTATCGGTATCCTTTTTCCTAATAATAATCGAAAACAGCAAAATTTATATTATTGAAGTGAAAACTCTCAATTAATATATAACCGTTGTCGAGTTCTCACTATACATTACTGGTCGTACTCTATGTAAAGTGTTTGTAATTATATCTTTATCATAATCACCATCATCAGTATTTTTTTTCCTCCTTGAATATATTTTTAGTATCCTGTTATCAGCAGTTATTATCAACTACACCCTTATATTGTCACTATATTGTTGTTGTTATCATCCTTATCGTATCAACATCATTATTATTACCATTTTTCTAATTAACACCATTAGAATAGCTACTACAGCAATTTCTAATTATCCATCTATCTGTCTTAATGTCTACTTATCGTATGGCACTATCTACTTACCATTTATATGTCTTGAATACGTTTCTTCTTTTTCATTCGTTCTCATTTTCCTTTCCTCTTCTTTCCATTTCTCCTTCTTCTGTCTATTATCAGTTTTTTTCCCTTTTTCCCTCTCTTTTTTCTTTTTCATTTATTCCTTTCCTTACTTAATTTTAATTTTCTCCCCGAGCGTTTCTCATTTTCTTTTGTTTTGCCTAATTATTTCCATCATTAATTCTTTCATTGCCATGATTAATTTTACTGTTTGCTGTCGTTGTTGTTCTTGCTACTTATTAGTATTATCATTATTATTGTTATCATTATTATTTTTCATTATTTTTTATTATTATTATTATTATTATTATTATTATTTGATTATGATATGATTATGATTATGATTTTATTATTATTTTTATTTTTTATTATTTTATTATTATTATTATTGATGCAATTACTTTATTATAATTGTTGCAATTTTCATCCCCTGTTGGGAATCATTACTATTATTGTTGTTGTTTAAATTTTCATAATTGCACTTTTATTGTAGTTTTTGTTCTCATTTTTGTGTAATCAAAAATTGTTATTTTTTTTTATCATTGCCTCATTATCATTATCAACACTTTCGTTATTACTATGAACATTATGTTAGGCTGGGTTGCCCTTTAAAAACCCTTCTCGTATTACTTTACTCTCGTGATCAATCAACGTTATTCAGGTAATTTAAATATTTTGATCGTTGAGACCAAACAATTGGCAACATTTTGCCCCAGTATTCATTACTGTCTGTAAAATTCGTAAATAAATTACTTTTTTTAGTAATT
>NC_051425.1:10237045-10260680 GCF_015228065.2 Penaeus monodon | reverse complement strand
GGAGGGGGAGAAAAGAGAGGGGGGGGGGGGGGGGGGGGGGGGGGGGGGGGGGGGGGGGGGGGGGGAGGGAAGGGGGGGAAAGGGGTGGAGAGAGGGGGGAGAGAGAGGGGAGGGGAGAGAGAGGAGAGGGAGGGGGAGAGGGAGGAGAGAGGAGGGGGGGGGGGGGGAAAAAAAGAGAGAGAGAAGGAGAGAAGAGAGAGGGGAAAGAGAGGGGAGAGAGAGGGGAGAGAGAGAGAGGGAGAGAGAGGGAGAGAGAGGGGGAGAGAGAGAGGGAGAGAGAGAGAAGAGAGAGAGAGAGAGGGGGGAGAGAGGAGAGAAGAGGAAGAGGAAGGGGGAGAAGAGGAGAGGAGAGGGAGGAAGGAGAAGAGAGAGAGAGAGAGAGAGAGGAGAGAGAGAGAGAGAAGGGGAGAGGAGAGAGGAGAGAGAAGGGGGAGAGAGGGGGGGAGAGAGAGGAGGATGAGAGCGGAGAGAGGAGAGAGAGAGAGAGAGAGGAGAGAGAGAGAGAGGAGAAGAGAGAGGAGAGAAAGAGAGAGGAGAGAAAGAGAGAGGAGAGAGAAGAGAGAAAAGAGAGAGGAAGAGAGAATGAGAAAAGGCTGGAACTCTAAATGAAACGATTAATGATTCCCAGTCAGACAGACGACCAAGAGAAGGGTGACAGCAAGCAAGATCCAAATCGCAAGGAAGCACAAAACCGCCAGGAACGGCACAGAAGCCCAACCGACCACAGCCGAAGACCAAACAGTAAAAAGGCAAGATAACCCTAATGTTATAGTAATAAGCTGAGCTGGTGAAACAAAACACACAATTTCAATAATCCCCCCAAAAAACTAACAGAATCAAGAAACAAATCCTAATTTCATAAATGCATCGCTGAAGACTCCTTAAGAGTATTGGGAATAGGGAAAGCAATAAGATTCGGGGTCAAAGACGTTGATAAATGAAGGCCTTTCAATCAGATTCAGAAACTGGGCGAACAGAAAATCATTTGCAAGCAACCAGCCTCCAGGAAGAACACAGGCTGTTCTTGTGGAACAATATTCCCTGTTGAGGTGGATCTGGTGGAAGAAACTCTCTGAAATCACAGAGATAATAAGAAATAAAAAGAATCAACAGAAAAAAATGAAAACAAATGGACTGAAACAAAGTCATTACCAATAAACAAACAAACAAGTAAAAATAGAACAAATTCCCAAACAGAACAGACGACAACATTTGCCCAAACATTAAACCAATCTCAGAGTTTAACTTTAGAACAAAGAACACCCATAAAAAAAAAAAAAAAAAAAAAAAAAACAAACAACAAACAAAATGACAAACACACACCAGAAAAGGCAAAACAAACAAACAAAGAAGACTCAAGGGAGAACAAGTCCCCCCCCCCCCATTTCAAAATTATTCTTCTGTGGCTTGGTCATTACCAAAAAAAAAGAAAAAGAAGAAGAAAAAGAAGAAAAAGAAAGAAGAAGAAAAAGAAGAAAAGAAAGAAGAAGAAGAAAAAGAAGAAAAAGAAAAGAAGAAGGAAAAGAAAGAAGAAAAAGAAGAAGAAGAAGAAGAAAAAGAAAAAAGAAAAAAAAGGGGAAAAGAAAAAGAAAAAAGAAGAAGCAGAAGATTCTCAGGCTTAAAACATGAAAGGGGTAAAAAAAATACAAAGTAATAACCAAAAAGTTTGGAAAATCAAGCTAGAATATTAATGAATAAAATAATTTGCAATAAAAGAAAAATTCAGAAAAAAAAGAGGAAAAAAATACTTAAAACAACGAACAGCCAGAAATAATAGCTATTAGTGGAACGCAGTTAAAACAGGGAGATAAATTTACTTTGCATAACTATTGAGCAAAAAGAACGATGGACCAAATAGGAGGAGGCCTGGCTCTTTATATAAAAAAATGATATACAGTTTAAAACCTTAAATTTAAATGATAGATTACAATAATAGAGGCAGAGGGAATAAAGATGAACCATAAAAACAGATGGCTAAATGTTCTATTGACATACAACCCTTGCAACAATCTAAAAACTGAAGAAATAGAATATTATATAAAGCAAACCTAAGACTCAATATCAATAATAGGATATTTTAATGCCCATCACATTAGTTGGAATCCAAAATCAAGACAAAAAAAAAAAAAACAAGAAGGCAAAAAATATATTGAAAGAATAATCGAATAATATAATCTTATTAACACCATCAGGCCTAACAACAGGAACTGATCCTAAAAGTGCTAAGGAAACGACAAAAGACCTGGTATTAGCCACACCATCGCTAAGCTGCTGAGAAGCAGAAAAAGGCCCAAACCTGGGAAGTGACCGTCTTCAGTAATCATAAAAGATAATCATTTAATAAAATCCACTCATTCCAAGGAAAGAAAGTAACAAAGAGACTAAATTTTGGTGGCTAGAGATAAATAACAGATTAGATGAAGACTTAACAGGGTTTTTGACCAAAAAAAAGTACAAAATGCATAAAGTAACAGACGCACAAAATAAGCAATTTAAAAGGAAAAAAAATTTCATTGGGAGCTGTAAGATCTAGAAAAAGCATTGGATAGTAATCATGATGTTTTTTTTTAAAAAAAATGTCTAGGTTAGGAATTATGGTATTTTATTAAAGGATCTACAATTTTTTTTAAGAAAAAAAAAAATCAAATAAAAAAAGGGTAGAAATTTCAAAAAAAAAGGAAAAATGTCAAAGGGTACCTAGGGCTCCCCCAATAACCAATACATTTTAAATAATGACCCAAAATTACCAGGAAGATAAAAAAAAATACTGCGATGATATAGCTTAACAAGCACACACAAGATTTAAAAAAAGAACAAACAACTTTGAAGAGCTTTAAAGCCTTAAGGGGAAAGGGCAACTGCAGGGGTCAAAAATAACAAAAAGCAAAAAAGTGATACACATAAGAAGATAAGAAAATTTAACAAGAAACAGGTGACAAAGAAATGATTTTACAAAAAAAATGATATTTGAATTAATTTGGTTTTGCCAAGATTTAACTGGGGGAGAGATATTTAAAAAAGCAAAATAAAAAGAATAAAAGAATAAATATTAAAAAAAAATGGATACATGAAAAACATCCCCACGCTAAAAACTTTATAATATAATTTCCCCAAATTAAAGAGAATTGGAATATCCCAGGTTAAAATGGGGCTTTTACAATGAAGGGATCATCAAGCACCCAAAAATATTTCAAAAATAGAAAAAAATTTTGGTTTTGTTTCCAGGGCCCCTGCACATTTTTTTTTGCAAAGTCAGAGAGAAAAATTTTTTAAAAATTGCCAATACCCTTTTCCTCCCTTTTTTAAACAAGACAATGATGTGTTTCCTTTTTAATTTTTGAATAATCAAAGTTCATAATAGATAAAAACCCAAATTAAATTAAAGTAGGAGAATATTTTCTGCCAAAAAATTTTAGCTTTCCCAAAAGCCAATGCGGGGCTTGAAATAAACTAACTAATCACACTGCATCAGTTGTGTGATAAGATCCCCCCCCCAAAAAAATTTGTTAACAAAAAAAAATTTAGAGATAGAATGAAAGTGGTGAAAAACCTAATTTATAAAGTTTTTTAAAGATTTTATTTTAAAAAAGGAATATCATTTCAGTGTTCTGTCGAAGAGCAGACCAAGGTGATTCCCTGAGAATAATGGAATATAAAAAAAAGCAGTCCCAGATTTGAGTTTTTCCAACCAGCAATAAAAAAAGGCCCCTTTTCCTGTAAGGATTACTTTTCCCCTTTTTTGAAATAATTGTGATAATCAATTTTTTTTGAATTTGAATTTGGGGATTACAAAAAATTTATTGAAAAGTCAAAATCTAAATATCTTTGAACATTCCATAAAACAGAGGAGAAACTCAATCAATTAAGGATTTTGGGGATAGAACAATGATAAGAAATAAGGGCACTTGGCTTGCACTGAACGGGTAGACACACCCTACCCCCAATAAATTAAAAAACAAAAACCATCTAGCAACAGCTGAGATACAAACAGGTTTAAAAGTCGAGTTTTTAACCCCTTTTGATAAACCGTATCTTTTTACTAAAAATAGGGAAAACCCGAGTCCACATCCGTCCCTTGTGTCCCCAAACCTGGTCATGATCAATCAAACTGCTCTGCACAAAAAACATATGGCCAATTTTTGGGCCCCCATAATGAATTTTACGGGGCTGCCCTACCTCAATTTTGATCGAGGTAGCATTTCAGATACAAACTTGGCCTCATTTTAGCAAGGCCAGACTGAAGCACACGATCAGGTTTTTCCCCACCCCCTTTTTTCCTTCCCCCCCCTTCCCCCCCCCCAAAAGATGTTTCTACACCCCCCCCCCCCCCGTATCTTTTCTTCAAGATTTCTACCCTTCCTGTCACAGCAGACTTTACCTTTCTGGCCCAGACCCCCCCAACCCTCTACATTTCTCTAAATCAGAATTTCCAATATGTATTTTCCCCAGTTTTTACCCTCCTCCTCATCAATCATCGCATAAGACAGGAAAAACTTTCCCACCCATTTTTTCCTACATGAACCTTTCTCCCCTTAAAAACATGCCCTTTTTTTCCCCCCCTTTCTTTTCTCAGGACCTTCCCAAGCAACTTGATTTCAGAAACTCTTGAGGACATTAAAAGGTAATCATGCCCCAAGATGACATCCCGCCCTTTATTTCCCCCAATATCTCTACCCCCCTTCCCTCTACACTCGAGTGAACCCAACACCATCCATCCCCCCCCTACCCTTTTTCCCCCAACCCCTTCCCCATTCCCCCCAACACACCCCATCCCCTTCCTTACCTGTATCACCCAACTTCTTCCTTTTTATCCCTTTTTTGCCCTTTAGGACACTTTTTGACTAACTTTTGTACAAAACCCCCTTGCCCGGTGACTCCTTAGAATTTTCCTGAACCTTGTGATGTAATTGCTCTTAAACCTCCTTTTTACTAACCCTACCCTACTTGTTTTCTCCTTGCAGAATCCCACATTTTTTTTCTGAGAAAATTTTTTCTAATCACCCTTTTTAAAATCCCCGCCTAAAACCATTTTTTTACCCTCTTTCCCTCACTCCCCTTTGTCCCCCGCAAGCCATATATCCTGAGCTGCTGTACAATTTACATGTAGTATGTGTATTCAACTAACCCCCCCCCGCCCCCTCCCCCTTTTCCCTTTTATATTTCCCTTCTATATGCAATTGACCTTTTCTGCAAAAAATAGAAAAGATTCTAGCATAAAAAAAATATTTCATAAAAAACAATTAAAAAGCTCTCGTAGAGGTTTAGTGACATTTGATTTGAGATGGCTAAAGAGTAAAAAATTTGTAAAGAATTCCCCCAAAAATTGAAAATGATCCTTAGCAGATGATGCAAAAGTCAAGAAGAAAAAAAATAGAAACAGTTACTGTACAATGACCAAAATCTATTCAACAAAGATGATAGAATATAAACAAGATATTAGCCAACAAAAACCATCTCAATTTAGTGCAGTTCCTCACATCAAAAAATATTACTTTTGAGACACAAGGTCCCCCTTTTGAAGATAGTTGACCTCTAGAAAATAACCCCCCGGAAAGGGAATAAATAAAGAGGAAAAAAACAATAGAAATGAAGAAGATAGGAAAAATAAGAAACAAAGGGAAAATAGATAAACTAATTTAATGTCTTTTTAAAAAAAGGAGAAGAAAAATACTTTTTTGTAGGGCAAAGTCATAAAAACCCGTGATTTTGGGCCCCAAAATAGCCTTTAGAGGATTTTAGATTGGGAAGAAGTAAACAGGGAAATACAAGACCCAAATAGAAGTAAACAGGTAGCAAATTTAAAAATTTTAGAAGTAAAAAGTAAAAAAGTAATAAAATTAGAAGTAAGGAGAAAAAGAAAAAAAACAATTATTAAATGTACCATCAAATTTTTTATATTATTAATATATATAAAAATTTTTAAAATAATTATATAATATATATATTAAAATATATATATTTATATAATCAAATTTTATATATATATATATATATATATATATATATATATTATATATATATATATATATGAACCATATTCATATTAACAAATGTATAAAAGCTATGAATGAGAATGAATATTTTCACAATACTATATTTGACTGTATTTGTATTTGACTGGTTTTGATTATATCTACATGTATTTCTGACAAATATAATTGAAACTGATCAAATACATCTCTTGTATTGTGAATAATATTCATTCTCGTTCCTACCTTATGATATGTATATGTATATATATGTATATATATATATATATATATATATATATATATATATATATACATATATATATATAATTATACATATATATATATATATTATTATATATATATATACATATATTAATATACATATATAAGGTTAGGAACGAGAATGAATATTTTCACAATACAAGCGATGTATTTGATCAGTTTCAATTACTATTTGTCAGAAATACATGTAGATTATAATCAACACAGTCAAATACAAATACATCAAATATAGTATATTGAATAAAAAAAAAAATATTCATTTCATTCATAGCTTTATACATTGTTAATATGAATATGGTTCTATATATATATATATATATATATATATATATATATATATATATATATATACATATATATAACAAAATTTGATGGTATCATTTAATAATTGTTTTTTTTCTTTTTCTCCTTACTTCTACATTTTATTACTTTCTTTACTTGTTTACTTCTACAATTTGTTAATTTGCTACCTGTTTACTTCTACTTAGTCGTTGTATTTCCCTGTTTACTTCTTCCACAATCTACAATCCTCTCAAGGCTACTTGTGGCTAAAATCAACTGGATTTGATGACGAATTTGCCACATATTACTAAAAAGTATCTTTCTTCTCCTTCTTTTAAAGAGCATTAAATTGAGATTAGTCTATGTTCCTTTGATTTCTTAGTTTTTCCTATCTTCTTCATTTCTATTGCTTTTTCCTCATTTATTTATTCCCTTGTCCTTGGGTTTAGTTCTAGAAGGTCAACTAGTCTTCGTAAAAGGGACCTTGTGTCTCAGAATGTAATATTTTTTGATGGTGAGGAGACTGCACATGCAATTGAGATGTGTTGTTAGGCTATATATCTCTGTTTAGTACTTCTATCAATCTTATTGTGTGAATAGATTCTTGGTCATTGTAACAGTAACTGTTCTATGTTTTCTTCTTGACTTTTGCATCATCTGCATGAAGGATCATTTTCAATTTTTGTGGAAATTCATTTAGCTAATTTTCACTGACATTAGACAGTCATCTAATCTAATGTCACTGAACCTCATACAGAGAGCTGTTTAATTGTTTTTTATGTAATATTTTTTTTATGCTAGAATCATTTCTATGTTTGCAGCAAAGGTCATATTGCACTATAGAAAGGGTAATAGTGAAAAGGGTAAAGAGGGAGGAGGCAGGGGGGGTTAGTTGAATACACATACTACATGTGAAAAGTTGTACAGCAGCTCAGGATAGTATGGCATTGCAGGGGACAAAGAGGAGTGAGGGAAGAGAGGGTGAACAAATGGATTTAGGCAGGGATTATTAACAAGGGTGATTAGATCTAAGTTCTCAGAAGAAATGTGGGATTCTGCAAGGATGTAAACAAGGTATGGTAGGGATTAGTGAAAAGGAGGTTATAAGAGCAATTACATCACAAGGTTCAGGAGAAATGTCATAAAGGAGTCAATCCAGGCAAGGGGGTTGTTGTGACAAAAGTTAGTCATAAGTGTATCCATGAAGGAGCAGAAGGGATAACAAGGAAGAAAGTTGGGGTGATACAGGTAAGGCAGAGGGGATGGGGTGTGTTGGGAGGGAATAGGAGGAAGGGGTGTGGGGGAAAATGGGTAGGGGGGAGGATGGATGGATGTTGGCATTCACTCTGAGTGTAGAGGGAATGGGTGTAGAGATATTGGAGAATGGATAAGGTGCAGGCATGTCATCTTGGGTCATGATTACCTTTGAATGTCCTCAAGAGTTTCTGAACTCAAGTTGCTTGGGAAGGTCTGAGAAATGAAGGTGGGGAAGAAAAGAGGACATGTTTGAAGGGCAGAAGAGGTTCATGTAGGAAAAAATGAGGTGGAATGTTTAGCCTGTCTTATGCGATGAGTTGAGTGAGGAGGAGGGATAACAACTGGGGAAGTACATATTGGAATGTCTGGATTTAGAGAAGTGATAGAGGTTGGGGGTGTCTGGACACAGAATGGTAAGAGTCTGACTGTGACAGGAAGGGGTAGAAGTGCATTGAAGAAGAGATACGGGGGGGGGGGGGATGTAGAAACATCTTTGGGGAGGGGGAAGGGGGGAGGGAAGGAAAACAGGGAGTGAGGGAAAAACCTGATCTGTGTGCTTCAGTCTGGCCTTGCCTAAAGTGAGGCCAAGTTTGTATCTGAGAATAGCTACCTCAGATTCAAACTTGTAGGTAGGGCAGCCCCTGTAAAATTCATTATGGGAGCCACAACAATTGGCACATATGTATTTTTGTGCAGAGCAGTTTGATTGATCATGACCAGGTTGGGCACACAAAGGGTACTGAGATGTGGAGCTACGGGTTTTCCCTATTTTGAGTAAGAAGATACAGGTTTATCAAATGGTGTAAATACATCTGATCTTCTAATGCACTGTTTGTATCTCAGCTGTTGCTAGGATGGTTTTCAGTTTATTTAATTTATTGGGTGTATGGGTGTGTCTACCTTGTAGTCAGTGCCAAGCACAAGTGCCATTATTTCTTATCATTGTTCAGTATCCCCAAAGATCCTTAACTTGATTGAGCTTTCTGCCTCTGTTATATGGTAATGTATCTAAAGATATTTAGATATTTGACTATGTTCAATAACTTTCTTGTAATGCCAACTTCAAACTTCAAAAAACATTGATTATCACAATATATTTCAAAAAGGTGAAAATGTAATCCTTACAGGAAGGTGCCTTTTTTTATTGCTGGTTGGGAAAAACTCAACTCTGGTACTGCTTTTGTATATTCCATATCATTCTCAGGTAATCACCTTGGTCTGCTCTTCGACAGAACACTGAAGTGATGATTCCTTTTTAAAGTAAAATCTTAAATAACTTTATAAATGTAGAGTTCTCACCACTTGCATTCTAATCTCTAATTTTTGTTTGTTAACAAATTTATTGTGCATACTTATCACACAACTGATGCAGTGTGATTAGTTAGTTATATTTCAAGCCATGCATTGGCTTTTGGGAAGAGCATAAACTTTTAGGCAGAAAATATTCTCCTACATTTAATTTTATATGGGTTTTATCTATATATGAACTTAGATTATTACAATAAATTAAAAAGGAAAACAGCATCATTGTCTTGTTTAATAAAAGGCAGGAAAGGATATTGGCAATTTTTAAAAATTGCTCTCTGACACTTGTGCCAAATAAATGTGCAGGAGCTCCTGGAAACAACACAACATTTACTATTGTTGAAATATTTTGGAATGCTTGATGATCCCGTTCATTGTAAAAGCACTACATATCCTTAATTTCCTTTGACTTTCATTTTCCGTTGCCGAAATGCTGAGGTGGACGATTCATTTGACTAAATAAGCAGATTTGTTCCTCACCTGCCTTCCTGCGCCGCCTCCGCCCCCTCTGCCATGGGCCCGGGTCCGTCAGGGGGGATCCTCAGGGGCCTCTCTTGGCTCTCAGGAGCGAAGGTCTGCCTATATATAAACGATTTCGCTCGGGGAATCTCTAATTCCTCATTAATTCCGCTGAGTAATCCCAACTCTCGCTCTTCCTTCACTAATCCCCGTCTGCCTCCGTTCCCCTCAGAGAGTGAATCCGGATCAGACCCTCTTCTGAAGGGGAGGCCCTGGGGACCGGCGCCTCCCTCGGCCTTGAAGAAGAGGCCCCCAGAGCCAGAGGAGCCGCGGTGGCTGCCCGGATCCACCGGGACCTTCTGCGGGAGGGAGGCTCCCCCGGGGCTGCCGGGGAGGGAGCGGCGATCCCTTGAAGCCCTGCGGCCGTGCCCCTGTGCTCCTGCGGCCGTGCTTTGCTCTCTGCTTCCCTGGCTTCCCCTTCGGCGTCACTTACGCGAAGTTCATCGGATCCGCGTCCGTTGGGGTCTAATCTGTTGCTTCATCAAACTGGTGATAAGAAGTCTAGAACCCTATAAAAGAATAAGAATAAGAACTGGTGACGTCGCGTTTTGCTCTGCAGCTGCAAGTGTTTTCTGCGGAAGGCGTAGCGGGAGTGCGGGGCCGCCGCCGCCGCCGCCGCGTCCTCGCCTCGCATTCCTCTCCCTTCTTGGCCTTTGCCTTTAGTCTTTGGCCTTGGCCCTCCCTCAGGCGAGGGCCTGGCGCCATGGACGTCCCTCGCGAGGCCGTGCATTCCCTCCTCGCCAAGATCCGGGCCGATGGGCAGCTGTGGGACCCGAGGCACAGGCACTACAAGAGGAGGGCGCTGAAGAGGATGAAGATGGTGGATATTAGCAGGGAGCTGCAGCAGGAGTTCCCCGGGCATGCCGATAAGCTGACTCCGGGTATGTGTCTGCCTTGCCCCTTGCCAGGCTTTACCTTCAGGCGTTTCTGGACGTGCCAGGAACTTCAGAGTTCCTTGGCACAACCCGTGATAGTGGCTTTGATGCATTCCTCGAGGCCTAATACCCATACATGTAGGATATTTGACGTGGACTCCCCCCCCCTACCCCTCATTCTTGGGCT
The DNA here is from genome assembly GCF_015228065.2 of Penaeus monodon. Taxonomy (NCBI): domain Eukaryota; kingdom Metazoa; phylum Arthropoda; class Malacostraca; order Decapoda; family Penaeidae; genus Penaeus; species Penaeus monodon. Next base: position 10,250,001 of record NC_051425.1, on the reverse strand, counting down.
CGACTGCAGGAGGGGGGGGGGGGGAAATCATAGGAGAAATATTTAGAATAACTTCATATGGATAGATTCCCCTCTCTTTCCCTTACCCTTAAAGAAATCATGACCCGGTTCCAGGTATGCAGGGGTTTGGAGGGTTTCTGCAGGATAAATCCTAAATATAGCAGAGGGTGAGAGGATTCCATCCATACCACTATCATTGTGATCATTTATGGGAAGGGATTCTGAACAAATACCCATAAAAGGTATCAGAGAGGTTACAGGGTAAAATGTGAATAACATACACAAAATATGCCACTGTAATTATGATATACACAGAATAAGTCACAAGACTATATTGTCTAATGCAAGGGGGTAGTGACCCCATCCACATAGTAGGAAAAAGTGCAGGTAATTCCTTCTTCTTCTTTGAGATTTTTGAAGTCTATATTCTCTGCATCTGTGCTTCTTGGTTCCTTGTTGATTCAAGTTTTTATATTATATCTGTTAGTTTTGATCTTTGTAGGAAGGTCTTGAAGTGTCTTAGTATGTAATATTTCATAGCAGGTGAATGTTCTGTGCCTGTTATTAAAAGAGACATATTTGGATTATTTATTTTCATTCAAAGAATTTTATTCTGTGAGAGTTAAATCTTGGGCACTGGAGTGTTTGGTGTTCTATAGTTTCCTGTTCATGTCTCCATTTTTAATTTATATAGATGTTTTTCGTCTTGTGTGTCTTGGATTTTATATGTCAAACAAGCATCTAGTTTTCTTTTTTTTTTTTTTTTATCCTATCTTATCTTATCTTATCTTAACCATTGATTTGGGTTTTTGTCTTTGATGTAGTAGTTTTTTATGTTTAATATTTCTGTTGGTTGTTTTTCCCACGTTTTTCTGTTTTTTTTTTTATTTCTTTTATCAGATTGTTAATGCCTCTTGTTATGGCCGTGGGATTTGTTAGTTCATGTGCTTTTTTGGCTGCTTGGTCGACTATTTCGTTGCCTCTGATGCCGTTATGTGATGGGGTCCTTTGTAATTTGATGTTCCGTTTCTCTTTTGATAAGGTGTGTGTTGTCTGTTGTGTTTCGTAAGTGATTTGTCTGTGGTTTTTGGGTCCGTGGCTTACTATTAACTGTAATGCCGAATGGGAGTCTGTGAAGATTACTGAGTTTGTTATTTTTTTGTTTTTTTTTATGTATTGCAGTCCTTGTTTTGATGCAAATAACTCTGGTTGCTTCCAGATTCTTGTAATGTTTGCATATATATTGCTGCTGAAGCTGAATCTGGTTCCTTTATCTTACAACCATCTGTGAAAATTTTTTGTTCTTCTCCATATGTTATATTTTCCAACATCTGAAACCGTCTCTTAATTACTTGTTCTGGAAGGTCTTTTGATATGCTGTTCATAAACTGGGTTTCCACATATGGTAAGATGTTATACCATGGTGGTACTGGGCTTATGTTCTGTATTGTATTCACTGTTATATTGAGTCTTAGCTCCTTACAGGTTTCTAGTGCTTTGTAAGTTAATAATCTTCTATCTTTTCTTAGATTATATTCTTTTATATTCTTACTATTTGTTTTATCGGTGTGATATCTTGTTTCTCTAGTATTTTTGCTAGCTGTATACATTCAATTTCTTTTTTTCTTATTTCTGTTAGTACAGTGTTGGTTAATGCATGAAGTGAAGGGATACTATTGGGGTGGATCTAAAACAACCTGGTGCGGTCCTTAATGCTATATTTTGTACTGTTTCTATTTTTTTTTAATTCTGTGTTTTTTACATTTCCATAAGTGGATATTCCATATTCTCTTTTAGATTTGAGATATATATATTATAAAGTGTTAGTAGTGAGGATAGCTTTTCCATGATATCCATTCTTTTTAATATTTATTCTTTTATTCTTTTTATCTTTACGTTTTCAATATGCTCTCTCCAGTTGAATCTTGGCACACCAAATCTTAATTCTAAAATATCATGTTTATTTGTGAAATCAGTTTCTTTGTCATCTGTTTCTATGTTAGGAATATTTCTTATCTTCTTATGTGTATAACACATTATTTTGCTTTTTGTTATTTTTAGATCCCATGCAGTTGCCCATTCCTTAAGAGGCTTTAAAGCTCTTCTAAGTTGTTTGTTGCTTTTGTTAAATCTTTGTGTGTGCTTGTTAAGCTATATCATCTGCATGTATTATTTTATTTATGCTTCCTGGTAATTTTAGGTCATTATATTAAATGATATTGGGCTTATTGGGGAGCCCTGAGGTACCCTTGACATTTTTCCTTTTTTTGAAATTTCTACACCTATTTTTATTTGATTTTTTTTTTTCTTCAAGAAAATTGTAGATCCAGTTTAATGAAATACCAGTAATTCCTAACCTAGACATTTTTGTTAAAAAAAACATCATGAGTTACTGAGTCCAATGCTTTTTTCTAGATCTATACAAGCTACCAATGCATATTTTTTCCTTTTAATTGCATTATTTATGTGTGCGTCTGTTACTTGTAGTGCATCTAATGTTCTTTTATTTGGTCTGAAACCTGTTAAGTCTTCATCTAATCTGTTATTTATCTCTAGCCACCAATTTAGTCTCTTTGTTACTTTCTTTCCTTGGAATGAGTGGATTTTATTAAATGATTATCTTTTATGATTATGAAGAGGCCTCCAGGTGGCCTTTTTTGCTCTCAGAGCTTAGCGAGGTGTGGCTAATACAGGCTTTGTGTTTCTTAGCACTTTTAGATCACCTTTAAAAATTTTTCAAAAATTTAGAAAAAGGGTTTGTGTTTGTTTCCAGGACTCCTGCACATTTTTGGAAAAGTGTCAGAGAGAAATTTTTTAAAAAAATTGCCAATACCCCTTTTCCTGCCTTTTGTTAAACAAAAACAAAGGCTGTTTTCCTTTTTTAATTTTTTGGGTAAAATTAATTTCATATAAGATAAAACCCATATAAAAAATGTGGGAGAATTTTTTTCTCCCAAAAAAAATTTTATGCTTTTCCCCAAAACCCAAAATGCATGGCTTGAAATATAACTAACTAACCCCCCCTGCACCATTTGTGTGATAAGTATGCACAAAAAATTTTGTTAACAAAAAAAACAATTAAGATTAAAATGCAAGTGGGGGAAAAACTCACATTTTAAAGTTTTTTAAAAGATTTTATTTTAAAAGGAATCATCACTTCAGTTTTTCTGCCCGAAAAACCCGGCCCCAAAAGGTGTTTAAACCTGGAATGTAGGGGGAATATACAAAAAGCTACCCAGATTTTGAGTTTTTCCAACCAGCAATAAAAAAGGCCCCTTTCCTGAAAGGGATTACATTTTCCCCCTTTTTGGAAAAAAATTATTGTGAAAACAATTTTTTTTTTAAAGTTTGAATTTGGGCATTACAAGAAATTTTATTGATAAACAGTCAAATATCAAAATTTATTTTTAGAAAAATTTACCATATAACAGGAGGCAGAAAGCCCCAATAAAATTTAAAGGAAATCTTTGGGGATATTGGAACAAGATAAAAATTTAATGGCATTTGGGGCTTGGAAATGATAAAAGTAAAACACCCCCATACACCCCAAAAAATTAAAAAAACAAAAAACCATCCTAGCAACAGCTGGGAAATTTTTTTTAAAAGGGCCCATTAAAAAGGACAATGTTTTTTAACACCTTTGAAAAACCGAAATTTCTACTCAAAAAGGGAAAAAACCCGTAGCCCAACATTCTTACCCTTTGTGTGCCCAACCTGGTCATGCCCAATAAAACTGCTCTCCCCAAAAAAATCCATATGGGGCCAATTTTTTGTGGTTTCCCATAAAAATTTTAAACAGCGGGTCCCCCTACCTAAAATTTTGGGAACTGGGGTAGCAAATTCTCAGATACAAATTTGGGCCTCACTTTGGGCAAAGGCCAAGAAGCCCCCAAAGATCGGGTTTTTTTCCCTCACTCCCTTTTTTCCCTTCCCCCCCCCCCTTCCCCCCCCCCCAAAGATGTTTTTTTTAAATCCCCCCCCCCCCCGTATCTCTTTTAAATGCATTTCTCCCCCTTCCTGTCCCCAGTCGGATTTCTTACCTTTTCTGTGTCCAGCCCACCCCCAACCCCCCTTATCACTTCTCCCTAAACCGGGACTTTCCAATATGTATTTTCCCCAGTTGTAATCCCTCCTCCTCACTAAACCTTCTGCAAAAGGGACGGGGTAAACATTCCCCCTCTTTTTTTCCTACATAAACCCTTTTTTGGCCCTTAAAACCCCAGTCCCTTTCTTCCCCCCCCTTTCATTTCTCAGACTTTCCCAAGCAACTTGATTTCCCGAAACCCTTTTGAGGCCCCTTAAAAGGGGAAATCTTTGCCCCAAGATGAAAATGCCTGCCCCCCTTACCTTTTTTCCAATATCTCTAAAACCCATTCCCTCAAACACTCAGAGTGAAGCCAACACCCCATCCATCCCCCCCCCTACCCATTTTCCCCCCCACCCCCCTTTCCTCCATTCCCTCCCAAAACACCCCCCCATCCCCCCTTTGTTCCCTTTATCACCCCAAATTTTTTTCCCGGGTTACCCTTTCTGCCCCTTTAAATGGATACATTTTAAAAACAAAACTTTTTTTACAGAAAAAACCCCCTTGCCTGGTTTGGCTCCTTTATGACATTTTTCCTGAACCTTGTGTTTAAATTTCCTCTTATAACCCCTTTTTCCCTAATCCCTACCCCCCCCCTTGGTTTCCCATCCTTGCAGAACCCCCACTTTCCCTTCTAGAACTTAGACCTAATCCACCTTTTTTAATAATCCCTCCCCTAAATCCATTTGTTCCCCTTTTCTTCCCCACTCCTCTTTGCCCCGCAATGCCATCCCTATCCGGGCTGCTGAAACAACTTTTCACATGTAGTAGGGTTATTAAAAACTAACCCCCCCTGCCCCTCCCTTTTTACCCTTTTTCCCTATTACCCTTTCTATAGTGCAAAAACTTTGCAAAAAAACATAGAAATGATTCTAGCATAAAAAAAAAAAATTACAAAAAAAACCCAATTAAACAGCTCTCGTTGAGGTTTTAGTGACATTAGATTAATAACTGTTAATTCAGTGAAAATTTGCTAAATGAATTTTCCACAAAAATTGAAAAGATCCCTTTATGCAGATGAGCAAAAGGGCAAAAGAAAAACATGAACAGTTACTGTTACAATGACCAAAAATTTTCATACAAAAAGATTGATAGAAGTAATAAACAGAGATATATACCAACAAAAACCCTTCCCAAATTTTATGTGCAGTCTCCTTTACCCTCAAAAAATATTTAAATTCCCGAGACCAAGGTCCCTTTTTTGAAAGGGCCCAGTTACCTTCCAAAAAAACAAAACCCAAGGGCAAGGGAATAAATTTAAAAGAGGAAAAAGCAAAACAAAAAGAAAAAGTAGAAAAACAAAGAAATCAAAGGGGAAAATAGACTAAACCAATTTAAAAGCTTTTAAAAGAAGGTAGAAGAAAAATACTTTTTAGTAATATGTGGCAAATCGTCACCAAAACCAGGTTTATTTTTGCCACCAATAGCCTTGGAGGGTTGTAAAATTGGGAAGAAGTAAAAAGGGAAATACAAAGATAAGTAAAGTAAACAAAGGGACAAATTTAAAAAATTTTGAAAATAAAAAGGGAAAGAAAGTAATAAAATGGGAGAAGTTTAAAAAAAAAAGAAAAAGAAAAAAAAACAATTTTTAAAGGGTAAACCTCAAAATTTGGGTTTTATAATTTTAAAATATATATATATATAATATAATACATATAATATATTTAATATATTAAATATAATTAAAAATAAACAAATTTTATATAATAATATATATATATTTTATAATATATATAAATTTTATAATATAAAATATATAATATAAAAATTATATTAAAATTTAATTAAAATTTTAATTATATAAATATTTTTTAAATTATATATAAAAAATTTAAAAGATTATATAATTAAAATTTATATATATATAAAATTAAATTTTATATATATTATATAAAAAATATATTTATTATTATGTTATTATGTATAATTTTATATGTAAAATTTTTGGGATAAATTTTCCCAATTTTTATAATTATATATAAATATATATTTTATATTAATAATATATATATAGTAAAATTAATAAAATTTAAAATTTTTTTTATTTTTAGGGGTGGTGTGTGTGGTGTGTGTGTGTGTGTGGTGTGTGTTTGTGTGTGTGTGTGTGGTGGTGTTTTGTGTGTGTGTGTGTGTTTTTGTGGTGTGTGTGCGCGCGTGTGTGGCGGGGGGTGCATGTGTGTGTGTATGTATGTATGTGCATGTGTGTGCATGCTTGTGTGCACGTGCGTGTGCGGGGTGCTGTGCGTGGGGCGTTTTGTGGTGTGTGTGTTTTGAGGTGTGGTTGTGTGTTTTGTGTGTGTGTGTGTGTGTGTGTGTTTGTGTGGGTTGTTTTGTGTGTGTGTGTGTGTGTGTGTGGTGGGGTTGTGCGTGTATGTGTGCGCAAGTTTTGGGGGTTTTTGGGGGTGTTGTGTGTGTGTGTTATATGTATTTTATAAAATAATATAATAAATATAATATTTTAACCATTTAAAATTAACAAAGTATAAAAGTATGAATTTTAGGGAAAGATATTTTTCACAATACTTATTTTTACTGTAAATTTTTATTTGACTGGTTTTGATTATATCTACATGTATTTCTGACAAATATAATTGAAACTGATCAAATACATTTTTTGTTTTTGTGAAAAATATTATTCGTTCATAAACCCTTTTATGTTTTATTTTTAAAAATATATATTAAATATATATATACCCACCCAAATAATAGTTATAAAATATAAATATATTAAAAATTTTAAATTGAATAATTATAATGTATTAAAATAATTATAATATATATATATTATATGATATAAAATATTTTATATATTAAGATATTTTATTTTAAAATACATATATATTAAATTACATATAAAATTTATATAAATTTTTAAAATAACCATTAATGCATAAAACACACCCCACACCACACACACAAAACACACACACACAAAATACATAAAAACAAACAAAAAGAAAAGACATACAACATACATAACCCTATAAATCTACATAATCATACTATATACATACATTATATACAAAACCAATATAAAAATACAATAATACATAAATATTAAAATATCATATATTTATATTTTATAAATTACATAAAATAATAATATACATAAATAATATTTTTATAAAATATAGTATTTTAAAATTTTAATATATATATATATATATATTTATATAATATAAATATATATATAATTTCCCTATAACCCACAACACATAAAACTGTATGTGTGGTGGGAATATTTTATTTACTCATACCTTTGGGATGTCCCCTTTGAATTAAAAACAAGATGACTACAAATTTCCCTTTAATTTTATGCTCTACCAGCTGAAAACCCGAAATTTTTTCAGCAAGCAGTCCTGCCCGGAAATGGGGGAGCATGTGGTTTGGGCCCCCCCTTGGGCCCGGGCCTGGGAGGAGCCCGGGTTCCTTTGCCCCGGGGCCCCCAAACCCCTTTTTTCTCCCGTTCCCTCTGGATACAAAATAGTTTTCTGCATTAAGGCTAATGTGAGTGATATCATTTTTTTCTTAAGATTATGCAATACTTTTGTTGTTTTTCCAAAATTCCCTGTGTTTTTTCTAAAATATATCGCCGTCAAAGTTTTAATGATATGCAAAGCATGCCCTGTATACGTAGGGGTGTGCTTGGGCCCTGATACGATGTGGCCCTGGGGGGGGGGTGTGTGCGGGGGCGTGTGCGTGTGGGTTGCCCTTTTTGCGTGTTGGTGTGTTGTGGGTGTTGGGGGGGGTGGGTGTGGGTGTGTGTGTGTGGGTGTGTGAACATGCAAATTTATACATATATGTATAAATTTTTATATAAACAACCTTTATTGTATAAAATTTTTATAGTAACCTTTTTACATAAATATTGTTTAAAAATATTTATTTAATTTCCCTGTTAGAATAAAATAATTTTATAATATATATTTAAATATATATAGATATATATATTATAATATCCTATTATATATAAAATATATATATTTATATATTAATTATATTAAACTATTAATAATTTTATATATATATCAAAAATATATAAAAATATATATTCTATATTTTATATAATTTTTAAATATACTATATATATTTATTTTATATAAAATATATTATCATATCTTTTATAAAATTTTTTATATATTTTATAATATGTATAAAATTTTAAATATACATCTATATTATAAAAAATATATATTTTTTAAAATTATATATCCATATAAAATAACTTAAATTAAAAAAATCATTATTTTTTTCTATTATATATTATAATATTAAAATCTAAATTAACCCTTACTATATAATTTTATTTAAAATATTATTTATAATATAATATTATCTCTTTTTTATTATATTTTAATATAGATTGTGTATATTAATTATTAATTAATAATTTATATAATATTTAATTTTATATATATTAAAATTTAATATATATATAATTTTAAAATATTATATTTAAAAAATATAATATTTTATTATATTAAAATCATTTTTAAAATATATAATTGTATATAAATTTATTATTTAAAATTTATTTCTAAAAAATGATATATAATATTATATTTTTATATATATTTCTATTTTCTTAAAAGATAGAATATAATATATAAAATAATATATAAAATTTTATATTTTATACTATATAATTATATAGTATATTTATATAAAATTTATTTTAATAATATACCTTAAGTATATATAGATTTGTTCTTGTCCCCTTTTATATATATATATATCTATATAATAAATATATAATAATTAATTATAAAGATATTCAATTTTAATATATAGATATATATTATATTATTAAAATTTAAATATATTATATAAATTTATAAAAATTATAAAATTATATAAAAGTTAAAAACAATATATTATATAAAACTAATATATAATAATTATATAATATATAATAATTTTATTATATATATAGTACATATATATTATATAAAAAATATAAATATATTTATTATATATAATAATATTAATTTTATATATATATAGTAATATAAATTATACTATAATAAAATATATCTATATATATAAAAAAAAAATATTAATAATTTTAAATATATTTAATAAAAAATTAATTTAAAAATATAAAAATTATATATATTTAAAAATATTAAAAATTTTATTTTTATATATTTTTATATTTTAATAATATAAATATAAAATTTAAAATTTTTAAATAAATGTAATATATATTTATATATAATATTAATAAAAATTTTATATCTATTTTCTATATAATTAAAATATATTTATTATTATATATTTTATAATTTTTTAATATATATAATAATTATATAATAATTATATTATATATATGTATATAATATATAATTATGAAAAACCTTATAATATATATATATATAAAAAATAATTAATTTTTTCTAAAAAAATATATTTTATTATTATATATAATTAAATATAATATAATTTTATAATATATATTTTTTAATATATATATATATTTTATTTTTATTTGATTAAAATTTTATATTTATATTATACCTTTTTATTTTCTTAAAATTTTATAATATATATATTATGTAAAAAATAATATATATTATAATATATATATTATATGTATATATTATATATAATTTTATATATAATCCATAAATTTTTAATATATTAATATTATTTTTATTTATAGATATTAATTGGAAAAGATATAAATTTAAAAAATTTTTATATATAATTAAATTTATATTTAAAGTATATATAATAAATATAATTTTATTATTTATATATAATTATAAAATATATAAAAATATATATATATATAAAATAATTAATTTTATAAACCCTTTAATATAAGTTATAATATTTATTATGGAATATATATAGAAGTATAAATATATAAAAATAGATATATATAATATTTTATTTAATATATATATTAAAATATAATATATATATTTTTATAGTATAAAATATATATATTATAGAAAAAGATATAATATCATTATGATATTATATAATAATATATATTAAAAATTAAAAATTTTAAACAAAAAATATATAAAAATTAAAAATAAAGATATTAAAAATATATATAGGCAATTTAAAATAAAATTTTATATTATATATTTTGTTAAATATAAAAATATTTTTATATTATTAAAAAATATATATATATATATAAAATAAATAATAATATAAAATCATTTTTATATAAAATATATATAGATTTTGTATAATATAAAACACAAATTTTATTATAAAAATATTTTAAAGAAAATTTAAAATTTTAAATTTATATAAAATAAAATAATTTATTATTTATATTTTTAAAAAAAAAAAATATAAATATAATAAACCCAATTTTTAATATCTATATATATAATTAGGGTTATATATTTTAAAAATATATATATATATATAATTTTATATATATATACATTATATTTATCAAACAAAATTTATATATAAATATTATATTTTAAAAATAAAAGATATATATATATAATATTTTATATATATTTTATATATAGTATATAATTTAAATTTTATTATATATATATATAATTTTATATTTAAAATATTATATATATAGTAGTTTATTAATTTATATATATATTTTATAAATCAATATAAATATAAATTATATATATTATAAATATATTAATAGATATAACACATTAAATATAAATAAATATAAATTTTTAATATTTATTAATAAGTTAAAAAATAAGTTTTTTATTTAAAATTAAGGGGATATATATAAAAATAAAAAAATAGTATAAAATTTTAAATTTTTAAAAAATTTTAAAAAAAAAAAAAAAAACAAACCAACAACCCAACGACAAATAACAAAAAAAAACCAAAACCCCCCAAATACTATAAAAATAAAAATTTCTTTTAATTTTAAGCATATATAATAAAAAATGATAATATATTAAAAACATATTTCTTAAAAAAACAAAATTTTTGAGGTTAAACTTAAAAAAAAAATATATATAATTGCCCTTAACTACTTTTCCAAAAAAATTACCAAAAAAATTTATAAACCCAAAACCCCAAAGTTAAAAAACAACCCTTCTAAATTTCTATTTATTTAGCAAGAAAAATTTTAAATATTTATACCCTTTTTTTAAAATTATAAAATATAAACCAATATGTATAAAAATTTTAAAATTTCCCCCAACACACAACAACAAAAAAAAAAAAAAAAAAAAAAAAACCTTTTTTTAACAAAAAAAAAAAAATAGTATTAATGAAATATGTATAAGATATGTATATTAAATATTAAAATAAAATTAAAAAATGATTTGTTAAAAAAAGTATTTATAATTTTAAAGAAAAAATGATATATTTAAATTAAAGAGAAAAATTTGTTCCGATGAAGGGAGAGAGGGGTGGGGGGGGAGGTTGGTTGGCCGGGGGGTAAAGCTGTATAGCAGATTTCTGAAATTTTGGAAAAATTAAAAGTGGTAGAGTTTTAAATTAAAATTTTATTATTTTTTTTTTTAATTTTAAAAATAAAAATTTTTGATGTAAATATAAAATATTAAAAAAAATAATGGTATTTTGGGTGATAGTATATATATATATAATAATATATATTTTAATATATATTATAAAATTTTTCATATATAATATAAAAATAATATTGTTCTTCCAAAAAGTATTTTTCACTTATATTTTTCTAAAGTAATATAAACCAAAACCATCAAAAACCAAATACAGAAAAATATAGTTTTTAAAAATTCATTTTCAAGTTTTTTACATTTTTTAATATGAAATGGTTAATATATAATATTATATATAATAAATATATAATACTAACACACAACCACCCCCACACATAAACACACACATATGCGCACACATACACGCACACAACCAAAACACAACCCCCACACAAACACAACACACCCCACCACAAAAACACACACACACACACACCCCACCCCCACACACCCCCCCAACTCACACACACAAAACACCACGCCAACCCCCACGCACACCCCCACGCACGGACCAAAATTTCCACACATGCACATACATACAACACACCCCCAAAATGCCACACCACACGCGCGCGAAAACACACACACACACACAAAAACCACACACAACACACACCACACACACACACACACACACACACACAACACACACACACACACCCACTCAACATATATGCATATATATTAAATATATTTATAATGTATAATATAATATAATATATATAATAATATATATATAATTTCAAAATTTAAACATATACAAATTTAAAATACAAACAATTTTTTACAACATAATATATATTATATATTAATAATAATATTTTATATAATATATTATATATATTATATATTTTTATTAAAATTAATTATAAATATTTAATATATAAATTTTATTATAATAATAAAATATAATATATATATTATATATATATAATATAATATTATATATATATATATATTATAAAAAAAATTTGTGGTTTATTTAATAATTTTTTTTTCTTTTCTCCTTACTTCTCATTTTATTACTTTCTTCTTGTTTACTTCACAATTTTAAATTTTTACCTTTTATTCACTTACGTTGTTTTCCCGTTTTCTTTTTCCACAATTTCAAACCCCTTAAGGTATTGGGCTAAAATCAAAATGGATTTGATGCGAATTTGCCACCTATTACTAAAAAGATCTTTTTTTTCCTTCTTTAAAGGCATTAAATTTAGATTTCCTGTTCCTTTTATTCTTAGTTTTTCCCATCTTTTCTTTTTATTTCTTTTCCTATTTTTTTTATTCCCCTTTTCTTGGGGGTTTTGTTTTAGAAGGTCAAACTTATCTTTTTTAAATTTTAAAGTGGGGGGACCTTTTTTTTGGGAAATTTTTTTTTTCCGGGGAAAATTTTT
>NC_051425.1:10224531-10236945 GCF_015228065.2 Penaeus monodon | reverse complement strand
ATTATTTTTATATATATATATATATATATATATATATATATATATATATATATATATATAATATATAATTAATATATATATTTGAACCGTATTTCATGTTGACAAAGGTAGAAAGGTTGAGAGAAGAATGATATTCTTGTTTGGTGAGATATCTCATTCATACTTTTCTATATATGTATTTATCATTGTATATATATATTATATACATATAATATCTATATATATATAATATATATTATATATATATATATATTATTATATACTATATATATATATATATATATATATATATTAACATCGTTTACATTTACATAAATCTCTTCTTCTCTCTCTCTCTCTCTCTCTCTTCTCTCATCCTCTCTCCTTCTCTCTTCATCTCTTCTCTCTCTAACTCTCTCTCACCCCTCTCTCTCTCTCTCTCTCTCTCTCCTTTTCTCTCTCTCTCCTCTCTTCCTCCCTCTCCCTCCCCCCTCCCTCTTCTCCCCCTCCCCTCCTCTCTCTCTCTCGCTCTCTCCCCTCTCTCTCTCTCTCTCTCTCTCTTTCTCTCTCTCTTTTCTCTCTCTCCTTCCCCCCTCCATCCCTCCCTCCTCCCTCCCTCCCTCCCTCCCTCCCTCCCTCCCTCCCCTTTTCTCACTCTCTCTCTCTCTCTCTCTCTCTCTCTCTCTCTCTCTCTCTCTCTCTCTCTATATATATATATTATATATATATATATATATATATATATATATATGTTTGTATGTGTGTGTGTGTCTTTTTCTCTCCCTCTCTCTCTCGGGGTCTATCGACAGGGGCGCTTTAGAAGTGGAAAAAAAGGCATAAAGGAACGGCGTTTAATTTCTTAATTTATACATAAAGTCGCTTGTAAATGTAACTGTTTGTTTTTGGTGTAGAAGTCTGCAAAATATCCGCGAAATGAATTTGAAAACACTATTTTGATGCAATCATTGTTTACATGCATAAGCACCCCAATTCAAATATTTTCATTTTGGTTGGATATTTCCCTTTACAAAAAGTTTCGGCAATGCATGTTTTGGGAAGGGTATCGTTTTAAACTTTTCTGCGAAAAATCGATGTGTGGAATTGCTTAGACAGTTTACAAGTATCGATGGTTAGGTGTCGCCTTACACAATTATGTGTATCGATACCTATCACTGTGTGTGTGTGTGTGTGTGTGTGTGTGTGTGTGTGTGTATGTGTGCGTGTGTAAGATTCAACATTATGATATGGTATAAATTACACAGTACCACTCACCCGACGTATATTCAGCCTCACATAAACATTAGAACCACTTGGTCCTGGCAGCAGGAACTATTCCTGGCTCAGCAGTTTCATGCACCAGCCCTTGGGTTTGATGGGTTAGCTTGGTAACGCCTATTGGGGGGGGTTAGGAGCGGAGACTGAGGCCCATGTTCGAAATCCCCTTTCCTTGGGCCTCAAACCCCCGCCTCAACTAATTTTGCAAGGTCTTTGCCTTCTCTTCTCCATTCCCTTCTTCTGTCCTCTTACCCTAATCGGGAACATTTTTAATCTTTTCGCCACGATAACTTTGTCATAATGCTGTGTGACCTTTTGGGATCTGGCACATTTGTTTGACCAGAAAAGAACATTTTTTAATAAACAATAACCCTTTAAAAAATAATTTACATTCATCAAAATTATTTGCATGCTGCAGCAGAGTCCTCAACTATCATTGTTGTTCTTCGTCAGGACACTTCTGATTAGTGCGAGGATGAGTTCGACAGCCATCATGGGTGACTCAGGGTTGGAAACAGAAGTGAACGACAGCTCACTCGAATCCATTGCTGTTAAGGAAGAGAACATTGAAGACTTTTATGCGGAAAGCTACCCCGAATAAAAGAGAAAATTTGCAAGTGTAAAGGCGAAGATAATAGTAGCTATATAAAGGCCGAAATTACTGACGATTAATAGAAGCAGCACTGACTACTTAAAAGATGAAATTAGCAATGATAAAAGGTGGAGACTACACTATTTATGTAAAAGCTGAAACTAAAGAGGATGTAGGGGAAGACAGTTCTGCCTATAAGAAGGCTGAAGTCAATGAGGGGTAAAAGAAGACAATTCTATCTACATAAAGATAAAAGTAGCAGGATATAGGTGACGATAATTCTGTCTTTATAACGGCTGGAGATGTAAAAAATAAGTGGATTTTCCAAAACTAGAAAGAATAAATGATATATCTACGGACGAAACAAAAGCAACTCGAAATTTTCTGTGTGAAGTTGAAAATCCAATAAAGTAGAACAGTTTGTAATTTAGAAAAGTGAGGACACAGGCTCAGGAGATAGTTATCAGACGACAGTTAAGGTGTTGGTGAAGATAGGGAAGAAAACACTTTGTCTGTAAAATAGCAGCCTTCAGTTTTCTTGCAATGCTCGTTTGTCAGTTCATGTGAAAGTGCACACTAAAGGAAGGCCGCATAGTTGTGAGGTTTGTAGCAAGGGATTCTATCGCAAACCCCATCTGACTCGCCATATGAGAGTGCATACGAAAGAAAAACCTTATAGATGTGAGGTTTGCAGTAAGGGATTCTCGCAGAAAATTACGCTGTGACTCATACGCGAGTACATACAAGGGGAAACCTTATAAATGTGAAGTCTGTAGTAAGCCCTTTCACAGAAAACTGCCCTTGTGAGTCACACGAGAGTGCATACAAAAGAGAAACCTTACATATGTGATGTCTGGGACTAAGTCATTCGCACAGAAAACTGCTCTTGGGAATTCACATGGGGGATACACACAACACGAGAAAACCCTTTTAAATGTGAAGTATGCAGAATCATTCTCTCTGAAAGGTACTTTAGTGAATCACACTAGAGTGCATACAAGAGAAAAACCTTATATATGTAATTTAGTGGTGCTGCTTCTCGTACAAAAATAGTCTAGAGGAACAACAAACGAATGCATGTGAAAAAGAAGCCTTAAACCCTGCGAGGTATGTACCCAAAACTTTTGCAGGAAAGAGAGCTCTTTGGAAAACACATGGCAGTGCATACGAAAGACAAACCTTTTAAATGTGAAGTTTGCACTAAGTCTTTTTGTTAAACAAACCATCTAGTGCACCACGTGAGAGTACATACAAAAGAGAAACCCTATCAATGTGATTGTGTAGTAAGACATTCTCACAGAAAAATACTCTAGTGATTCACATGAGAGTACATACAAAAGAGAAAACCCCATAAGTGTGAAGGTATGTAGTAAAGCATTTTCTCTGAAAGGTACTTTAGTGAAGCCACACCAGAGTACATACAAAGAGGAAACCTTATTTATGTGATATATGTGGTAAAGGATTCTCTAGCAAAAGTCGTTTAATGGAGCATGGAAAAACATTAAATAGAGAAGAGGAGCCAGACAATTGAGCTAAGTAGAAACATCGATACAGGAAGGAATTCGGGAAGCCACATGCCAGTGCACGAAAATGAGAAGACTTTTTAAACGTGAAGTTTTCAGAAATGCATTGTCAAAAAAGAAAAAAAAAAGGGACTAGTGCATGTGAGAGTACATATAAAATATCTTTTGGGAGTGTGGGGTCGGACTCAAGGTCATTTCTCTGAAAGGGAAACTTGTGACTCACCACAGACTCTAGAGTATTCTGATTCACCAAAAATTTTTTGAGGGGGGGTTCCAAGTACAAAAAAACAAACATTTCCATGTAAAAAAGCCTTATTTTGAAATTAAAAAAGGGAAAGGAAAAAAATGGGGGAAAAACGAAAGAAAAAAGGGGGGGTTTTGAAATTTTTTTAAAAACCCTTCAGGGCAGAGTTTTAAGGGGTTTTTTTTTTTTTCTTTAAAAAAATTTCACTAAAAAACAGGAAATTGGGGAATTATTTTGGGTTTTTTCCCTGATTTTTTTCCACAGATTTTTTAAAAAAACTATTTATTTTTTTTTTTAAAAGGGGGATGTTAGGCCTGGAAAGCATATAAAGAGATTTGGAGCTTTGGGTGATACGGGGGGGCCCCCCAGCCCCAGGAAGAGCCGGGTTTTTTTTTTTTTTTTTTAGGAAAGTTTTTCCCTTTTTATGGGGGAAGGACTGGGCGGGGTGGCCAAGGGGCTTGGGGGGGGAATCAAAATTTTTCCTTCCCGGGGAAAAGGGGCCCTTGTTGAACTTTCCCACATTTTTTTGATTTCGACCCAAAATTGGAGGGTTGGGCCCAGGGTTTTTTTTGGGAAAAAGCGGGTTTTTTTTCCCCCCTTTTTTTTTTTTTTTTTTCCTTTTTTTTTTTTTTTTTTTTCCCCCACCCAACTCACTTGGATATTGGGCTCTTCCCCAGTCTGGGGAATCGGGGGGTTTTTTTCCCAAGGGAAACAAGCCCCCTAAAAAACCCCTGAACTCAGGATTGTGGTTTATCCGCCCTTAAAATTTTCCCCCCGGCCCCCTTTGCGTTAAGCTATCTTAATTTTTTTTCTGGTTGGTTTTGGGGGGGGGGTCCCCAGCATTAAAAAAGGTTTCCTTTGGTTTTCCCTTTTTTTTATCCGGGCGGCCGCCCGGGGGGCGGCCCCCCGGGGAAAAAAATTTTGGCTTGCCCGGGGGAAAACCGGGCCCGGGGGGCCCCAACCCTGAACCAGAGGGTTTCGGCCGGGAGCCGTGTTTTCCCCCCCAAGGGCCCTTAAAAATTTTCTCTAAAAATTTTTCCCAAACCCCGCCCAAAAAACCCGGAAATTTTACCCCTAACTTGAACAAATTTTTGCCATGAAAAAAAAAAAATTATAAAAAAATTAAATTTAATTTTTTACCGAATTTTTTTAAAAATGAAAAAAAAAAAGGGGGAAATTTCCGTCAAATCTTCGCAAAAGAAAGTGGAAAAAAAGGAGAAAGAGGAATAAAGAAAAAATAAGGTGAAAAGAGAAAAAAAAAGAAGAGATCAGAAAAAAGGAAGGAGGAATAGAAAAGAGTTTATAGGAAATGAGGAAGGCTTTACTCTCTGTAATTTTTGCTTTTTGAGAGAAAGGGAAAAGGGGGAGAGCATTTGGGAGGGGAAAAGAGAGAGGCGTATATTTATGTATGTATGGTATGATGTATATACGAGGGGGCTTTAAAGGGAAAAATCCCCTAAAAAAAAAAATCATATGGGAAGAATTTTTAAATTTAAAGAACATTCGTACCAACGTGTTATAACGTGTCAAAACCTATTCCCTTTAAATAGGCAATAACGCATCGCGCCAGTTGGAAGTCAGGCAGCATTCAGGCAACAGGAATCCAAATTGAGGGGCCCGGAAAACATAAATCATGGTACACTCGGGGGAAAGGCAAAAACATTGATGCTCTGGAAACAAATTTATGTTTGCAATGCCGTCAAAGAAATCAAAAAACTGCAAATGGTAATCGGTTCGAAGGAAGAAAAGAAATTTAAAAGAGCCCGCCCTGGAGGGCCCTCACATCAGTTTGGGGAAAACATTGTGCTTTCCTAATATGATCGAAAAGGATAGACGAATAACCACGAATCAGTTCAGACACACCAACATCTTCGCGGTTCTCACCCAATTCTGGGGGAGAGTTGGGGGGAAAACAAGCTTTCTGCTCGATGGGTCCCTCTGCTGTTTGCCCAGATCTGCAGCAAACAAGGGCAGATTCTTCAACGGGAATTTTTAAAAGTGGTATAAGGGTTCTGAAACTTTTCTGAAAAGAATTGTGACAGGGGGTGAAACATGGCTTACCTGACGATCCCGGACAAAATTCAGTCAAAGCAGGGTGGAAGTGGACCAGTCAAATATGTATATATATAAATTTTCACACAACACACAAACACACATATATTTATATATATAGTTGTGGTGTGTTGTGCGCGGCGTGTGTGGGTGTGTGTGTGTTTTTTTCCAATTATATTAAATATCTATATATATATATATATATATATATAAATTATAATTTTTTAAAATATATATATAATATTTTAAAATATATTTTATACCATATTTATACATATATACATAGTAAATATGTAATGAAATCTTTTATTTATATATTTACATATTCATATATGTGTGCATATATATAATATATATAATATAATATAATATATTTTAAAATATTTATATCTATATATTTGTATAATATTATATTATATTATATATATTATATATTATATATATATATTATTACAAAATACATAATTTACATATTTATATATGTATATGTATATTTGGTTGTATATACATTTTTTAAAATTCATATATTTATATATACACATAGATACATATATGTATTTATATATGTATATATGTATATTTTATATATGCATGCACACACACGCACACGCACACGCACACGCACACGCGCACGCGCACGCCACGCAACCACGCACACGCACCGCACACGCAACGCACACCAACGCACACGCACCCCACACACACACACAACACACACACACCACCACACACACAAAACACACACACACACACACACACACACAACAGCACACCACCCCACACGCACACGCACACACACAACACACAACACAACACAAAACACACACACACACAAACATACACAAACAAATAAAAACACATACATATACATACTTACATACAATATATATATATATATATATATATATATATATATATTATATATATACATAATATATATATATATATTTTATATTATATTATATATATATATATTTTTTGCATACACTACATATATATATATGTGTGTGTGTGTGTGGGTGTGTGTGTTTTGTGTGTGTGTGTGTGTTTTGTGTTTTTGTGTGTGTGTGTATAGATAGATAGATAGATATAGATATACATATAATTTTACATATACAACATATAGATAGATAGATTATAGATATAGATATACATGTACATATGCATATATATATATTATATAATATTTATTATATATTATATATTATATATATATATATATTGTTTTAATATATATATGTTGTGGGGTGTGTGTGTTGTGTGGGGTGTGTGTGTGTGTGGGGTGTGTGTGTGTTTTGTGTGTGTGTGTGTGCGCGCGCGCGCGCGATGCTATATGTGTACTATGTCTGAATTGTCTGTATTTATATTCGTTTAGAAAGTACAGCCAAAGCAGCTGATTACATCACTAGTAACATTTTTTTTTCAAGACAATGCACATGCTTGTACAGCCTTATTATATGTCGATCTATGCAATGCTATGTACAGCATCATAACTGTCCGCTCCAGAGGACGCAGGAAGGAAACACGCAAAGTCCTTTTTCTCTTTATTGCCAACATCGTTGCACAGAACCCGAAGGGAAAGCATTTCCTCGGAACTGCGTGGCTTCCCTCAGAACCTCATCTCGAGCGTCGACGCAAACTTCCCGGTGGTCCTTCCTGTCGCGGCATCGTCTACTTTGTACTTTGTTACATCAATAAATATTTTCTCTAGGAGTTGCCTTATCTTAATTATTATTATCCTTGTTATTGTAAATCTTCTATAAATTGTTAATTGATGACTTAGGAAGTGTTCGTGGCCACCTCTTCGTACCATCACCTAATCATTAAACATACATGCATCATACATACATACATATATATATATATATATATATATATATATATATATATATATATATATATATATATATATAATGTTAAACAATATATATATGTATATATATTATATATACATTATATATATGTATATATATATTTATATATATAAATGCTGTATATATCACCACAGAATAAATGCCCAGGGCTTATCTACACATGCATAACATTGTACATTTCTGGATACGCAAGCAAGGATTGGGATTTTGAGAGAGCTGTGTTCCTAATACATCACGGTAACACAGACAGAAAAATGTTTAAAGAGTGACGATTAAAAGAATTTTGAAAATCACAAAAACATCATCACGGTTTCTGCTCTTTCTCTGAATGACCAGACCGCCCACTGGGTTGATATTATGGGGCAAAATATTTACATATTTGAGAATAAACCTGCTTTGTTAATTGGCTCTTTTCTTATTTTCGGTCTGCAAGTCAATATATTTATCAAAATATTGTTTTGTAAAATGATCTAATCTAAACTTTTTTTTTCTACGACGAACAATTAACATAACAAGTTTCTAAGGAACATTATTTTGTTTTATTTCTTTGTAAAAAAAGAATAAACCAAACCCAAAAATATGTATATATTTCGTTACTGTCTTCTTCCTTCAACAACCAGCGGGTCTCGACGCAGTCCAAGCTTCATTTTCCCTTAAGACACTAGATTATACACACAAAATTATCTCTAACTCTAAAACATTAATGAAAACGTGAATTTATGCTATTCAGAAGTTTAAAGACAAAAAGACTTCGATATTTGAATTTTCTTGTAATCAGGTTTGGATCCTCGGCGCAGGACGTTGTCTTCTTTTCCTTTTGTTTTGTTTTTGCTTTTTGAAGCCGCCATTATGAAGCCCTTGGTAATTAGGAACACTATCGTTACCATTTCCATCGTGATCACTGAGTGGATTACACTGCGGAAAGTCACAAAGCAGGTCAGTGTAAGGAGGAGAGAATGGTAACGCGAAGTTTGAAAACGAGTAACTCCGAATGGCTGACTAGAAGAGTCTACTGCGCAAAAACAGTGAATTTAAAGAAGAATATATTTCCCATTTGTCTTTTTTTTATCCTTTGAATATATATTTTTTTCTGTCTCCTGTAAACGTGGAGTTCATCTTAAGTTTCTTACTAAATGGGGTAAGTGAGAAAATAACTTGAAACAGATCGTCGGCGACCTGAGACAAACGTCCCGCGCCCAAAACGGAGACGGAGGCGAAAGGAGAAAGAGAAAGAGAGAGAAAAAAAGGAAATAAAATTTGCACAAACGACAATAAACAAAATAAACGCAAGAAAAAAAAATAATGAAAAAAGAAAGAAAAAAGAAAAAACGAGAGAACCGAAACACAAAATAGAAAAGAACAGGTAAAAAAAATCGTGTTGGAGCATCGCAGGCCGAGGCTTATCCGAGGCCGATGTTGGAGATGGCGTTGGCGATGCCCTGGGAGCTGGAGGAGCAGCTGCGGTCCAGGTTCCAGAAGCTTCCCTGCGAGACACAAGGTCAAGAGTCAGTGCTGCGGCCTTCGCTGCGCTTGCCTGAATTCCTATGGCTTTGGCTCCAGTGCAATTCCGTTGCTTTAACTTCAACTAAACCCAATTCTACTTGAATTCTGGTTATTTTAGCTTTAGTTTAATTCTGATTGCATGAACTAAATCCGATTCTACTTGAATCCTGGTCGATTTGCATTCTGGTTATGTTAGCTTCAGTTTAATTCTGATTGCATGAACTTGAAAAGATTTTTTTTTTTGTTATCTCAGCTTTAACTGAATTTTGATCAAATTAACATGAATTTGATTTTGGTTATATTGACTCTAAAGCCATTCTGATTAAGATAACTGAAACTGAAAACTGACTGAATTGTTTTCAAATAAATTGTACTTGAATTCAGAGAAATATTTGCGATGCTTTGATCAAGAAAATTCCGAATTAGTTCTATTCGACTCAAATCAGGTAAACTTCCAAATTAACTAAACTCAGTTATACCTTTTTCTTTTCTTTTTTTTTTTATTGATCTGATGAAAAGAAATCTTGATTAAATTAGAATCTGTTAAATCCCTAATTATTCCTAATTGCACTTCCTCGGGGAGACAGGGAGCATGAAATCAGGAAAAAGGGGTGTGTATTTAGCCAAATTAAGGAGAAAACTACTTTTTAGTCAAAATCTGCAACAACAACAACACCAAAAATAAACCAAAGCAAAAAACAAATGGAAGTTTCAATTTAAAGTGTAAAACTAGAATGTCTCTAAGAGGGGCGACATATAAGCCATTAAGAAAAAAGAATAATAAGAAAAAAAGAAAATGATGCAGACAGTAAAAGCACAAAACAGATGGAAAAAGAGACATCGCAATTATAAAATCAAGCTTATCGTAGCGCTCCCTCTCGAGGCCAGCGAGCGCCGAGAGCCGCTCTCCTGCAGCAGAGCAGCGGCCACTTACAGGGGGGCAGGAGGGCCGGGCGGGCACGGGCGGGGCGGTCCTGCGGGGGCGGGAGGGGGGGTACCGGCTGGGAAGGACTCTGCAGGGGGAGGCGAAGAGGATTTACTCATGGAGAGGATTGTGTAATATATAAAGTCACGCTTACAAGTCTGGACGCAGTGTATCATCACTTCAGACGCCATTACTCAGTGTCAACTCACGTGTCACGGCACTTGGCGTTGCCGTCGCGCCTGGCACCGGCACGGCACGCGGAGAGGCCGGGCTCGAACACGTTGCCGGGGGAGGCGAACGGCTGGGGGGAACGGCGCCCCCGGTGGTGCAGGGGGGGCGCGCCCGGCACCAGGCTGTGGGGGAGGAGGGGGGGGGAGTGCAAGGTCGCTCTTCGCTTTACATCTCTTAAGCTTTATAATATATACATGTATGTCTATATCTATATCTGTCTATCCATATATTATATCTGCACAGAATATATACATATATATTATCTATATAAATTAATTATACACACACACACACACACACACACATATATGCATGAATATATATGTAAATATATATATACATATATACATATATGCCTATATATGCACACACATATCCATACACACACATAGAGCACACGCACGCACGCACGCACGCACGCACGCACGCACGCACGCCCCGGCGCCGGACTCACTTGCTGAGGAAGCCGAGGACGGACACGGAGCCGTTGACGGCGATGAGCGGCGGCGAGAAGGCGTTCATGTGCGTGGGCAGAAGCGCGACCATGGCGTGGGCGTCCTCGAGGGCGTCGTCGTCGGCGTCGTCGTGGTGGTTGGCCACGACCGACTGGCCCATGATGAAGGGCGGCGGGAAGCTCACGTTGGCCGCCGCCTTCATGACGGAGGAGCCGATGGCGGGGCGCACCAGCAGCGTCGTGCCGGCGGGCGTGATCTTGGCCTTCACGCCCTTACGGGACGAGGACGAGGAGGAGGAGGGGCGGCGGCGGGACGAGGACGACGAGGACGAGGGCTTGGCGCGGGAGTCCTTGGGGTCCTTGGAGGGCGCGTCGCGGGGCAGCGGGGACCCGTAGACGCTGGCCAGGAAGTCGAGCGTGTCGGCGTCGAGCAGCTGGTAGCCGGCGTCGTCGAGCGTCGAGCACACGCCGCGCAGGAGCTCGAACGACAGCGAGTAGAGTTCGTCGCTCTGGCAGAAGGGCGGCCGCTGCGGGGGAGGAGAGGGGGTTAGGGGGGAGGGGGGGGAGGGACGGAAGGAAGGAAGGAGGAGATGAGAGACAGGGAGGGGACAGGAGGAAACTGGCGGCAGTGAAAGACATGAAAGGATGAGGACGAAAGGAGGGAACTGAGGAAGGGGAAAGGAGCGAAAGCAGGCAAGAGAGAGGGGAGGAAAGGGGCAGCAGCAAAGGGCGGCACTCGCCAGGCGCGGAGGAAGGGCGGAAGAAGGGAGAAAGCGGAAACGAAAGAGGAGGACAGTCAGAGAGGAACAAAGGCAGAAAGGAAATCAGCAAAGACGGCAATAAGTCGCAGGGCCGAAGGAGAAAAAAACAGGAAAGAGAAGACAGAAGAGAAAAGACGAAAGGATGAACCATGATGATGAATGAGAAGAAGAGAGAGAGAAAAAGAAAGACGACGCCTTATCCACCGATCTGGCAAAAGCAAGAAGGAGGGAACAGAAGAGAAAGACGGAAAGAAAGATAGATCCAGAAGCCGATCTGGTGGCACTTGCCGTCGTGCAGGGAGGGGGCGAAGGAGACGAAAGGCAAAGGCAAGAAAGAGGGAATAGAAGAGAGAGGAAGAAAGAAAGGAAGAAAGAAAGGAAGACAGAAAGGAAGAAAGAAAGAAGACAAGAAAGAAAAGAAGAGACGCAGGAGGACGCCTTACCGAGCCGATCTGGTAGCACTTGCCGTCGTGCAGGGAGGGGGCGAAGGGCAGGTCGCTGGGGCCCCGCTTGAGGTTGAGTCCCTTGCAGGGGTCGGGCACGCACTCGGGGGGGCGCCGGAAGCTCGTGAACCAGAACACCTGGGGGAGAGAGGGGGTAGGGGGGGTTAATCGTGTGAATCGCATCCTCGTCCTTGAAATTAGCCAAAGATGCCCGTCGATTTTTATTTTTGTGGGAATCGTCAGCCTCAGTTACCGTCTCCGCCTCTCTCTCTTTCTCTTTCTCTTTTCTTTTGCCAGCCCCTTTTCCCCTTTGCCGTTTTTCTTTCCCCCCAACTACTGCTTTCTCCTTTGCACTTCTTTTCTTTCCTATCCCCCCTACTCTTCGTATTTACAATGTTCTTTCCCTTTCTTATTCTTTATTCCCTATCTCTCTTTCCCTCTTCCTCTCCGGCCGCTGGCCTCTCTTTCTTTCTATCTCCCCTTGTCTTATTCAAAATTCTCCTTCTTTTCTTTCTTCCCTATCTTCCCTTTCCTCCCGTCTATCGTTCCCCCTTCCTA
>NC_051425.1:10210404-10215404 GCF_015228065.2 Penaeus monodon | reverse complement strand
TTGAATTCTGGTTATGTTAGCTTCAGTTTAATTCTGATTGCATGAACTTAAAGATTTTTGTTGTGTATTCTCGTTTATACTTGAATTCTGATGCAAATTAACAGATTTTTTTTTTTGTTATCTCAGCTTTAACTGAATTTTGATCAAATTAACATGAATTTGATTTTGGTTATATTGACTCCAAAGCCATTCTGATTAAGATAACTTAAACTGAAAACTGACTGAATTGTTTTCAAATAAATTGTACTTGAATTCAGAGAAATATTTGCGATGCTTTGATCAAGAAAATTCCGAATTAGTTCTATTCGACTCAAATCAGGTAAACTTCCAAATTAACTAAACTCAGTTATACCTTTTTTTTTATTGATCTGATGAAAAGAAATCTTGATTAAATTAGAATCTGTTAAATCTATTCCTAATTGCACTTCCTCGGGGAGACAGGGAGCATGAAATCAGGAAAAAGGGGTGTGTCTTTAGCCAAATTAAGGAGAAAACCACTTTTTAGTCAAAATCTGCAACAACAACAACACCAAAAATAAACCAAAGCAAAAAACAAATGGAAATTTCAATTTAAAGTGTAAAACTAGAATGTCTCTAAGAGGGGCGACATATAAGCCATTAAGAAAAAAGAATAATAAGAAAAAAAAGAAAATGATGCAGACAGTAAAAGCACAAAACAGATGGAAAAAGAGACATCGCAATTATAAAATCAAGCTTATCGTAGCGCTCCCTCTCGAGGCCAGCGAGCGCCGAGAGCCGCTCTCCTGCAGCAGAGCAGCGGCCACTTACGGGGGGGCAGGAGGGCCGGGCGGGCACGGGCGGGGCGGTCCTGCGGGGGCGGGAAGGGGGGTACCGGCTCGGAAGGACTCTGCAGGGGGAGGCGAAGAGGATTTACTCATGGAGAGGATTGTGCAATATATAAAGTCACGCTTACAAGTCTGGACGCAGTGTATCATCACTTCAGACACCATTACTCAGTGTCAACTCACGTGTCACGGCACTTGGCGTTGCCGTCGCGCCTGGCACCGGCACGGCACGCGGAGAGGCCGGGCTCGAACACGTTGCCGGGGGAGGCGAACGGCTGGGGGGAACGGCGCCCCCGGTGGTGCAGGGGGGGCGCGCCCGGCACCAGGCTGTGGGGGAGGAGGGGGGGGAGTGCAAGGTCGCTCTTCGCTTTACATCTCTTAAGCTTTGTAATATATACATGCATGTCTATATCTATATCTGTCTATCCATATATTATATCTGCACAGAATATATACATATACATTATCTATATAAATTAATTATATATATACACACACACACACACACACACACACATATATGCATGAATATATATGTAAATATATATATACATATATACATATATGCCTATATATACACACACATATCCATACACACACATAGAGCACACGCACGCACGCGCGCACGCACGCACGCCCGCCCCGGCGCCGGACTCACTTGCTGAGGAAGCCGAGGACGGACACGGAGCCGTTGACGGCGATGAGCGGCGGCGAGAAGGCGTTCATGTGCGTGGGCAGAAGCGCGACCATGGCGTGGGCGTCCTCGAGGGCGTCGTCGTCGGCGTCGTCGTGGTGGTTGGCCACGACCGACTGGCCCATGATGAAGGGCGGCGGAAAGCTCACGTTGGCCGCCGCCTTCATGACGGAGGAGCCGATGGCGGGGCGCACCAGCAGCGTCGTGCCGGCGGGCGTGATCTTGGCCTTCACGCCCTTACGGGACGAGGACGAGGAGGGGCGGCGGCGGGACGAGGACGAGGAGGACGAGGGCTTGGCACGGGAGTCCTTGGGGTCCTTGGAGGGCGCGTCGCGGGGCAGCGGGGACCCGTAGACGCTGGCCAGGAAGTCGAGCGTGTCGGCGTCGAGCAGCTGGTAGCCGGCGTCGTCGAGCGTCGAGCACACGCCGCGCAGGAGCTCGAACGACAGCGAGTAGAGTTCGTCGCTCTGGCAGAAGGGCGGCCGCTGCGGGGGAGGAGAGGGGGTTAGGGGGGAGGGGGGGGACGGAAGGAAGGAAGGAAGGAGGAGATGAGAGACAGGGAGGGGAC
This sequence comes from Penaeus monodon, assembly GCF_015228065.2. Taxonomy (NCBI): domain Eukaryota; kingdom Metazoa; phylum Arthropoda; class Malacostraca; order Decapoda; family Penaeidae; genus Penaeus; species Penaeus monodon. Next base: position 10,213,336 of record NC_051425.1, on the reverse strand, counting down.
AGTAGGAAACTGGCGGCAGTGAAAGACATGAAAGGATGAGGACGAAAGGAGGGAACTGAGGAAGGGGAAAGGAGCGAAAGCAGGCAAGAGAGAGGGGAGGAAAGGGGCAGCAGCAAAGGGCGGCACTCGCCAGGCGCGGAGGAAGGGCGGAAGAAGGGAGAAAGCGGAAACGAAAGAGAAGGACAGTCTGAGAGGAACAAAGGCAGAAAGGAAATCAGCAAAGACGGCAATAAGTCGCAGGGCCGAAGGAGAAAAAAACAGGAAAGAGAAGACAGAAGAGAAAAGACGAAAGGATGAACCATGATGATGAATGAGAAGAAGAGAGAGAAAAAAAAAGAAAAACAAAAGAGGGAACAAAGAGAAAGACGGAAAGAAAGATAGATCCAGAAGCCGATCTGGTGGCACTTGCCGTCGTGCAGGGAGGGGGCGAATGGGGCGAAAGGCAAAGGCAAGAAAGAGGGAATAGAAGAGAAAGGAAGAAAGAAAGGAAGAAAGAAAGGAAGACAGAAAGGAAGAAAGAAAGAAGACAAGAAAGAAAAGAAGAGACGCAGGAGGACGCCTTACCGAGCCGATCTGGTAGCACTTGCCGTCGTGCAGGGAGGGGGCGAAGGGCAGGTCGCTGGGGCCCCGCTTGAGGTTGAGTCCCTTGCAGGGGTCGGGCACGCACTCGGGGGGGCGCCGGAAGCTCGTGAACCAGAACACCTGGGGGAGAGAGGGGGTAGGGGGGGTTAATCGTGTGAATCGCATCCTCGTCCTTGAAATTTAGCCAAAGATGCCCGTCGATTTTTATTTTTGTGGGAATCGTCAGCCTCAGTTACCGTCTCCGCCTCTCTCTCTTTCTCTTTCTCTTTTCTTTTGCCAGCCCTTTTCCCCTTTGCCGTTTGTTCTTGTCCCCCCCATCTACTGCTTTCTCCTTTGCACTTTCTTTTTCTTTCCTATCCCCCCTACTCTTCGTATTTACAATGTTCTTTCCCTTTCTTATTCTTTATTCCCCATATATCTTTCCCTCTCCCTCCCCTATCCACCTTTCCCCCTCTCCCTCCCCTATCCACCTTTCCCCTCCCCCCCTATCCACCTTCCCTCCCCCTATCCATCGTTCCCCCCCTCCCTCCCCTGTCTACGCCCCCCCTCCCCTGTCTGCCGTTCGCTCCGCCCGCCACTGACCTCGCCGGCGGGGCATCCGGAGAGGCGCGCGAGGACCGGCTCGCACACGTCGTCGTCCAGGTCGTCGTCCTCCTCGTAGGTGCCGTCCGGACAGCCGCACACCGGCGTCCCGAAGCCGGTCGTGAACAGGCGGCGTCCGGCTGTGGGGGAGGGGGAGGGGCGAGGAAAGGGGGGGAGTTGGAGGGGGAGGGGCGAGGAAAGGGGAGAAGGGGGAGGATGGAAGGGGGAGGATGGAAGGGGGGGAGAGGGAAAGGGGGAAGGAGGAGGGGATGAAGGAGGAAGGAGGGGAAGGGGGAGGAAGGGGAGGACGAAAGGTAGGGAAGGGAGGGTGGAGAGGAAGGAGGTGGATAGGAAAGGGGAAAAGGAAGGAAGGAGAAAGAGGGAGCAAGGGAAGGAAGAGGAAAGGGGCGAGAGACGGGGAGGGGGAAGGGAGGAGGGGGGGAAGGGAGGAGGTAAGGGGGGAGAGCAAGGGGAAGGGGAGAGAGGAAGGGGAAGGTGAGAGAGGAAGGGGGGGGGGGGGAAACTCGTTCTTTAAATATGAACTAAATAGCTCTCTTTATTATCATTATTTTTATCATTATTATTATCATAATTATTCTAATTATCACAGTTATTATCATCATCATTATTATCATTATCATTATTATAATTATCATTATTATTCTTATTAATATTATTATTATTGTAATGATAATAATAATAATGATTATTGTTATTATTAATAGTAGCAGCAGCTGTGGCATTAGTAGGATCCTTGATTACTGTCGTTGTTGTTATTATCATCATTATCATTATCATTATTATTATTATTATTATTATTATTATTATTATTATTATTATCATTATTATTATTATTATTATTATTTTGTTATTATTATTATTATTATTATTATTTTATTATCATTATTATTATTATTATTATTATTATTATCATTATCATTATTATTATTAATATTATCATTATCATCATCATTTTCATTATCATTTTTTTCAGCATCATAATCATTATCATCACTATCACCATCAAAAAGATTTTATCATTATCGCTATTAATATCATTAATGTTATTATCTATAATCATCAATCATCATTATAATCATTGTCTCAAAACTTTTCACTTCACTGATTTATCTCAGGAACTACACTTCTTTTTTAAAAATTTATTCACGTGTTTGATTGTCTTAAATTCATGTATTCAATTCTAGTTATACTTTTCATCCATTCATTTATTTTTTCATTCCTTCACGTATTTCATTTTATTACGACTCTCATTTATCAATCTATCTAATGCCTTCTATTGATTCATCTTATTTTCATTCTTTCTCCCTTTTCCCACAACAGCTACATACGTGGGCAATTTTTTTTTTTCATTTTTCCATCTCTTTTCTCCCCATTCATCAACCTCTCTCTTCCCCCATTCACCAATCTCTCTCTCTTCCCCCATTCATCAATCTCTCTCTCTCCCCCCATTCACCAACTCTCTCTCTTCCCCCATTCATTCAGCCTCTCTCTTCCCCCCATTCACCAACCTCTCTCTCCCCCCATTCATCAATCTCTCTCTCTTCCCCCATTCATCAATCTCTCTCTCCCCCCATTCATCAATCTCTCTCTCTCCCCCCATTCACCTCTCTCTTCCCCATTCACCTCTCTCTTCCCCATTCACCTCTCTCCCCCCCATTCACCTCTCTCTTCCCCATTCACCTCTCTCTTCCCCATTCACCTCTCTCTTCCCCATTCATCAATCTCTCTCTTCCCCCCATTCACCAAC
>NC_051425.1:10195404-10202904 GCF_015228065.2 Penaeus monodon | reverse complement strand
ATGATTATTGATTTCTTTCTGGAATTCTCTCATCATCTCTCCCTCCCTCCCCCCCTCCCCACGTCTCCCCTTTCCTCTCCACCACTCCCCCTTTTCCCCGTCTCCCCTCCCCACCCCTTTCCCCTCCCTCCACCATTCCCCCTTTTCCCCGTCTCCCCTCCCCACCCCCTTCCCTCACCCCTCACCCCCCCTTCCCTCTCCCTCCTCCCCCTTACCTCGAGCGGGCAGCAGAGCCAGGGCACGAGCGGGCAGGCGATGGGCGCGATGCTGAGCACGGTGATCCACTTGATGGTTTCTCCGATCTGATCCTCACACGGGGTTTCGACGAAGGGGATGTAGCCTGCAGGGGGGGGGAGAGGGGAGAGAGGTCAATGAATGGAGGGAGAGGGAGATTCGTGAATGAATGGAGGGAGAGGGGAGAGAGGTGAATGAATGGAGGGAGAGGGAGATTCGTGAATGAATAGAGGGAGAGGGGAGAGAGGTGAATGAATGGAGGGAGAAGGAGAAGGGAGATAAGTGAATGAGTGGAGGGAGAGGGAGAGTGGGAAAGATGAATAAATGGAGGGAGAGAGAGAAGGGAGAGAGGTGGATGAATGGAGGGAGAGGGAGAGGAGGGGGAAAGGAGAGTAAATGGAGGAAGAGGGAAAGGCGGAAAGGTGAATAAGAAGAGCGGAAGTAAAGTGATGATCGAGGGAAGCAGCGACGGAGAGAGAGAGAGGAAATGTGTGGAGAGGAAATGAGAAAGCCAGCAAAGAGATGATGGAGGGAAAGAGAGAAATAGCGATGTAAAGAGAAAAAGGTAATAGATGATGGACAGAAAAATGAAAAACGGATCTGAAGAGAAGAGAAGAAGAGAAAGAAAAAAAAAAACAGTAATTCGATAAAGGACAGAAATAGTGATGCACAGAAACAGATAATAAAAATGTATACGCATATAGATAAAGAGAAGAGAAAAGAAAAGAAAAGAAAAGAAAAAAAAAACAGGATGATGATGAAGTGAAATAGAAAATGGCCAAGTGAATACATGTCAGTAACCCATTTATATATGTAAATCCACCTTGGCAAGGACTCACACCCAGGAATTAAACCTTCAAGCCGCAAAACCCACGCAAAATAATAATAAAAATGCAGAAAAAAAATCGCCTTGAAGAGTCCAAGAATACAGAAGGCAAGTTCCTGAGGGTCTTTCTCTCTGTGCAGATGTAATGATGCCGTAACATTTTTTTCTTTTATTCGAGTATGCAGATTCCCCCCCGAACCAGGACTCGAACACACGCACTCAAGGAATTTACATAAATTTAGAAAGAAAATATGAATGAGCAAGAACAGTTCCACAGCACAGTAAATTTAGCGTTTCAGTTTACATCTTTCTCAGAATTCATTATACGTGATTACCATACAGGAAAGCGATGATTATTCATTTTCATTTGAATTTTTTTTTATGTACATTTTTCACTGCATTGCACTGAATTCGATAAATTGGTTAGAATAAGATGTTTATAAATACATATGTAAAGGAATACATTTTAGGGAGATAAAGTGTATGTTAATGTATATTCATAGAAAAGCAAAAGCGAAAAAAAAAACACGAGCATAATGCGTGTGAATATGAGTGCAGAATAATTGAGATGTATTAGATGAGTAAATTTACACGAAGATGAGTTTAGTGAAACAAACCAAGATAAAATAAGCAGAGTAAATAGAAGATAAAACAACAATGGAATTATTTAATCGCAGTTAGATAAAAAAAAAATTCGAATCATATTCTTTCCGTATACTATAGGGTGATCTTGAGAGCGAGAGAGAAAGAAAAAGATAAACAGACAGATAAATAAAAAACATACATAGATAGAAAAAGAGCGAGGGGAGAAGGGAGAGAGAGAAAGGGAGGAGCGAGACAGAGAGAAAGGGGGCGGGAGGGAAAAAGATAGATAGATAGATGAGAGAGAGAGCGAGAGAGAGCGAGAGCTAGAGAGAGCGAGAGAGCTAAAGAGCGAGAGCGAGTAGAGAGAGCAAAAGAGCGAGAGAGAGCGAGAGAGAGGGAGAGAGAGCGAGAGAGAAGAGAGAGAGAGAGAGAGGGAGAGAGAGCGAGAGCAAGAGAGAGCGAGAGAGTGAGAGAGAGAGAGAGAGAGAGAGAGCGATGAGAGAGAGAGAGAGAGAGAGAGGAGAGAGAGAGAGAGAGAGAGAGAGAGAGAGAGAGCGAGAGAGAGCGAGAGAGCGAGAGAGCGAGAGCAAGAGAGAGCGAGAGAGCGAGAGAGAGCGAGAGAGAGAGACAGAGAGCGAGAGAGAGAGAGAGGAACGTGAGAGAGCGAGAGCGAGAGAGCGAGAGAGAACGAGAGAGCGAGAGAGAGAGAGAGAGCGAGAGAGCGAGAGCGAGAGAGAGAGAGGAGAGCGAGCGAGCGAGAGAGAGAGAGAGCGAGAGCGAGCGAGAGAGCGAGAGAGCGAGAGAGCGAGAGAGCGAGAGAGAGAGAGAGAGAGAGGAGAGAGAGAGAGAGAGGAGAGCGAGAGCGAGCGAGAGAGCGAGAGAGCGAGAGCGAGCGAGAGAGAGCGAGAGAGCGAGAGAGAGAGAGAGGAGAGCGAGAGAGGAGAGAGAGAGCGAGAGAGGAGAGAGCGAGAGAGCGAGAGAGAGAGAGAGAGAGAGCGAGCGAGCGAGCGCCACGCCCTCCGTGAGGCCTTGTGGACAGCTCAAGATTCAGACCTTATTAGTCACTGCAATTACCTGATCACGTGCAGCATGCAACAATTCAACTCAATCGACCCAAAAGACGAATATATTCACCTTCAGAAAAGTAAGCAATAAAAATGATTTTCATTGTTAGAAATAATAACGATAGACGCCCCCAATAATAGAGAATCATGTTAAGTGAAAATGCTTTCATGTCAGTGAAAACAAAGTGAAAGATTTATCCCCTAAAAAATACACAGAAACGTAGGTAGATAAATGGTAATAATGATAATGATGAGCAGTAGTAATGATAGTGACAATGCTACTAATGATAATGATACTACTTCTACGAATGATAATGATGATAATGTTAATAATGATGATGATAATAATAGTCATCATCATCATCATCATACTAATAATAACAAAAACAAAACCAACAAACACAGTAACGCCACCCTTCCCCCGCAGAGAATCAGCACCTATGAAAGCAGCCTAACAAGCCCGCAAAAGCCGAAACGCAGCGCCTCGCTCTCTCATTCGTTCTCTCTTGCTCTCTGGCTCTCGCTCTCTCTCGCTCACTCTCTCTCGCTCTCTCTCTCTCTCTCTCTCTCTCTCTCTCTCTCTCTCTCTCTCTCTCTCTCTCTCTCTCTCTCTCTCTCTCTCTCTCTCTCTCTCTCTCTCTCTCTCTCGTCTCTCGCTCTCGCTTTCTCTCTCGCTCTCTCTCTCGTTCTCTCTTGCTCTCTGGCCTCTCGCTCTCTCTCTCTCTCTCTCTCTCTCTCTTCTCTCTCTCTCTCTCTCTCTCGATCTCTCTCTTTCTCTCTCCCCTCTCTCTCTCTCTCTCTCTCTCTCTCTCTCTCTCTCTCTCTCTCTCTCTCTCTCTCTCTCTCTCTCTCTCCCCCTCTCTCTCTCCCCCTCTCTCTCCCCCCTCTCTCTCAGCCCCGAGGGAGCGGCGCAGGCGCAGGGGCGCGCGGCGGCCGCCCAACGCCGCGGCCAAAGGCGAGCGCAGGCGCACTCAGGCGCGCCTCTCCCCTCGCTCCCCCATCCGTTTCTTGCTTCTTCTTCACCCTTTTTTATTCGTTTTTTCCCTTCCCTTTCATTTCATTTCGTTTTATTTCATTTCATTTCGTTTCACTTTAGTTCGTGTTATTTTATTTTATTTTATTTTATTTCATTTCATTTTATTTCATTTTTTTCCTTTCCTTTTATTCCTTAAACTCCCCTTGCCTTCTTTCTTTCCAAACCTTCCTTTATTCTTCCTTTCTCTTCACTTCGTTCATTTCATTCCTGAATCCTCCTTTCCCTTCTTTCCTTATTCTTTTTTCCATTCTTCCTCGCATCCTTCCCTCCCTCTCCTTCCACCCTTCCTTCCTCCCTTTCCATCTACTTCCCTTTCTTCCTTTCTCTCGTCTATCCCTTCTCCCTCAGTCGCTCCTCCCATCTCTCCTATTCTTTCCTCCTCCCTCCCATCTCCTCCTTCTTACCCTCCTCTTCTTCCTTCCTTCAGTCCTTCCCTTTCGCCTTTCCCTCCCTCCTTCCTCCCATCGCTTCCTCTCCTCTCTCCCTTTCCTCTCCCCCTTCTGTCCGTCCCTCCTCCCAGCCCTTCCCTCCTTCCTCAGTCTTCTTTCGTCTTCCCTCTCTCTCCCTTCTCCCTTCTCTCTTCTCTCCTTCCCTCCCACTCCTCTTTCCCTCCTCCTTCCCTCCTTCCCCGCAGTCCCTCCAATCCTCCCTCCTTCCCTCCCCCTTTCCCTCCCCCTTTCACTCCCGCTTCCCTCCTCTTTCCCTGTCCCTTATCCCTCCCCGTTTCCCTCCTCCTTCCTTCCCCTTTCCCTCCCCCTTCCCTCCTCCTTCCCTCCCTCTTCCCTCCTCCCTCGAGCTTACCCCCGTGCGGTCCATCGGGTCCGAAGAGCGAGTCGTCGAGAAGCCAGAACATCCCGATCCGTCCGAGGAAAACAAGGGGCGAGGGGGGTCCTTCTGCGCGAGGTCTTCCCTCCGCTTCTCCTCTTGCGTCGTCTCCGCTTTTCTCTGTTTTATCTGTTCTTTCTGTTTTATTTTTTCGAGCTTATTTCCTTTTTTTTTTGTTTCTTGGTTTCCTTTATCTTTGTTTTCACTCTTCTCTCTTTTCTCGCTCTTCTCTTTGTTTCTTCTCCTCTGTCTGTCTACTCTGTTCTCTCTTATCTGTGTTCTGTTTCTGCTTAATTTTGTTTTCCTTACTCTCCCTTATCTGTGTTTTTCTTCTGTCCTCCTAATTTCTGTTCTCTATTTGTGTTTTCTCTATTATCTCTTGTTATCTCTTATTATCTCTTAATTTTTCTGTTTTCCTTTCGTTAACGGCCAGGTCGTCCGACAGATAACAGAGATCGTTCTCAGTACTCAGATGTTCTCGATAGATAACTGTCCTCTTATCTCTCGATAGACAGCGGGCCTCGTTCTCACATCTCGCTACCCAGATGCCCTCGATAGATAAGTCCGTTCTCGTGCCTTGACGCGTTTCTTCCCAACAGACAGGAGGTCGATCTCGTATCTCGCCAATGCCCTCGGTGAATAACGCAGTCCTCCCTCGCTCCAGATCGGACGCCGCCGACAGATAAGAGAGCGGCGCTTATCGCTGGCAGATTATAGTCATAATCTGAGCGTTAATGCTTCTCTCCTCGGAGGCGGCCACGCCCTCCGCGCCCCCGTGGAAGCCGCTAAATATGGAGCTCCTTTCTCGCTCCTCTCGCGGCACGGGCGCCCTGCCCTTGGCACGGGAGGGGAGGGGCAGGGAGAATGGTGGGGAGAGGGGTAAAAAAGGGTGGGAGAGGGGGAGGGGAGGGGAGCGGAGGGGGAGGAGAGGGGGAGAAGGAGGGAGAGATAGGGGAAGGTGGGGGTGAGCGTTGGGGGATAGGGGTAAGAAGGAGGGGTGAAAGGGAGGGGGGATAGGGTGAGAAGGGAGAGAGAGGAGGAGGAGGGGAGGAGGAGGGGAGTGAGAGCGGTGGAGGAGAGGGTGAGGGGGAGGGCGGGAGCGAGGGCGCGAGGGGAGGAGAAGGGGTGAGAGGGAGGGGCTGCGGTGGGTGCGAGGGTGGGCAGGGCAAAGGTGGGCAAGGTGACGGTGGGCGGGTGAGCTGCACACTTAAATCGCAGGTTTGAATATGGACCTTAGGCCAGTTCTTAGAAAGGCAATCTACTCAACCTTCTGGTACTCTTTTTTCAGTTTAATGGTTCTAGATGTAAAAATAAACACTCTTATTCCTTTCCAGACATCATCAACTTTTCCTTCTTCAGGAACACCTAATTCATTTGACAGATTATAGTCACACGCACTACTGCACTACTGTGACGTATTTTGCATTGCCACTGTAACTACTACGGAATAATATAAACGCTTTTCATTAATTCACCAATTATTTTATGCAGTTATCGCGGGTCAGCCATTTCTCCTGTTGCAGCTGACGGCGGAACCGACATTCTCTCGTTAGTCAGGTCAGTCCAAGGCCTCGCTCAATCGCTCAAGGTCAGGTCACTCAACGCCACGCAACGCACGCTCACTTGCTTATCTGTGCCACTGAACAGAAGCTCCGTGGTCAGGTCACTTAGTTTTGTCGCTGTAGACGGACGGGAAGGTCAGGTCGCTTATTTTTTCACTGCACACAATATCTGTGGTCAGTTCACTTCAGTTAGGTAAGGTATAAAGAGTGCAAGGTCAGGTAGCCTTTTTCTGTCACTGCCCACATGGTTGGGTCACTATTTTCTGTCACAGTACACAAGTTCACGGGTCAAATCACTCATCCTTGTCACTGTAAACAAAGTCAGATCACGTATCTTTATCGCAAATGTATAAGATTAGATTACATATTTTTCCACTACGAAGGGCTTTACAAAATTCCACTGGCAGCCTCACTGTCTAAAATTATTTACCCAAAGTGATGTAACTTTTTGGCGCTGCACCCAACCTCAGTGGTTAGCCCGCTTGGTCTGCATTATGCTCATTTAACGCCCACCAATACAGGTCATGTCATCTTGTTCACTCGTGTCGTTAGTCTGGATGTTTTTCAAATACATCTCTCTCTTAATATTTTCTTTCTTTCTTTTTGGTGTTGCAGGTCAAGACATATTGTTTCCACAAAAGTCAAAAATCCAAACGCCGGGGTCATTTCCTCTCCCAGATGATGAATCAGGGTCGAGCGTCACCTTCCGGAGTCACGTCACAGTTGCATAGTCGGAGTCATGTCAACGCTGCGGAAGAGACAAGTCATGTTAAAAGGCTGATTGTAATTCAGTCGCTTTTGGTGATCGCGGGACCGATCTGTCCAGCGCACACAGGCAGTCCCATCCACAGGCACACCCATGCATGCAAAGAGATATTTATGAGTGAACACGCACACATACATACATATATGTATACATGCATGCATACATATATATATATGTATACATACATGCATACATACATAAATGTATACAAATATATATATATATATATATATATATATATATATATATATATATATATATATATATATATATATATATATGAAGAGACAGAGAGAGAGAGAGAGAGAGAGAGAGAGAGAGAGAGAGAGAGAGAGAGAGAGAGAGAGAGAGAGAGAGAGAGGGAGAGAGAGACACAGAGAGAGAGAAAGTATCCTCGAGAAAGGTCTCCCTCGACGCCGCCCGTCCCCTCGACCCTTGGAGCGAGATACCGATCTTCGCCGTTCTGGTTCAAGGGGAAGCCCCGAGCTATGATGGAGAGCGGGCGGGGGATGGCTCCTAAACATTTCTCTCTTTCCTCCTTTAAACGTTTTAAATATTATAACATTTTTATCCCGCAAGGTATTCGCCGCTAACAACCTTAG
>NC_051425.1:10175404-10177904 GCF_015228065.2 Penaeus monodon | reverse complement strand
TTTGTATGTGCAATGTGTCTATAGTCCTACTTTTTTCACCGATAGTTTCTTCGTGTGAAAAAAAAACAGCATTCATAAAATAAAGACCTTTAATCAGGAAACGTTTGTTTTCTGTAACGGTCCCCAGACGCACCGACATTTTCTCTTCACACAGAAGAAGCACTAAGGTTTACGCCATAAACAAGCCTCAATCAAGAAACTTCGACGACCGTCCCAGTCTCAAGCCAGACAACTTCCTTACATTCCTCCACGTTCTTCTTCTCTCCTCTTCTCGCCCTGAGGACTTGGAATGGTTGGGAATCGCGCTGCACATCCGGGAACGGCACTGGAATACCGTTTAAAGGAACTCGGAATGGTGTAGTGCCTCGAAGTTACTGAGAATGACGCAATGACTTGGACTAGCTTGGAATCGCGTGAGAAATTTGAATATCAGTTATGATATCTTGTAATGTCCTATTTAAGCTTGGCGTAACTTGTGAAACCTTTTAATAATCTGGACTGACCTGGAACGATGCAATAGATTGTAATGATATGTAATAATTGGGTATAATCTGAGCATGGAATAACCCGGGCAGTTGGCGCGACGTTCGAAATGCCATAAAATAACTTTGCGAAGAATAACTGCATCACCAGTGTTGAAGAATCGTGTGTGTGAATGTATCTATACATATATGCATGTATATATATATATATATATATATATATATATATATATATTAATATAAATATATATATATATATATATATATATATATATGTGATATATATAAGTATATTATATAATATATATATTATATATATATATATAGTAAATATATTATTATATATGTATTATATATTGTGTGTGTGTGTGTGTGTGTGTGTGTGTGTGTGTACATACATACATACATACATACATACATACATATAATACATATAATATATATAATATATATTAATATATATATATATATATTAATATATATATATATATATATATATATCACATAAATATACACACACACATTTATACACATATATATCATATATCCGTATATACACCATGGATAAAACACACACACCACACACACACACACACACACACACACACACACACACACACACACACACACACACACACACACACACATAATATATATATATATATATATATATATATATATTATATATATATAATATATATAATATATATATATATATATATATAACTTATTAACAAATAGATAAATCGATAAAAACGATAAATATAGGTAGATATTATATATTTGAAAAGATAGATAGTTAAAAAGATAGATAGATAGATACAAAAGTAGATAGATGAATAGATAGAGAAATGAATAATCAAAGAAAAAATACGGATAACGAGACAAAGAGACAAACGGATAAAGAGATGGATGGGTAAGTTAATGAACAGGTAGACACATCGACAGACGGATAGACAGTCAGACAGACGAACGGATAGACAGATAGAGAAACACGTTGATGGATAAAGGATATAATAGCTAAATATAGATGTGGATGAAATAATGAACAAATAAATATGATAATATGATAGATAAATGAAAAGAGAGATATGATAGATAAATAAAAAGAGAGATGATATGAAAGATAAATAAAAAGAGAAATGATATTATAGATAAATAGAGATATATGAAATATAAATAGAGATATATGAAAGATGAAGTAACAGATAAATAGAGAGAAATATCGACTCTCTATGTATACAGATACACAGCACACAACCCCACAAATTCCCTCCTTTCGACGGACACTCAAAATAGTCTTAGAGAGACGAGAGGTCGATCCCTTAGAGCAGCGAGGCACTTACGTGCAAAGGTCCTCCTGTGTTCCTGTGACGGCTGTTGCGTGCTCCTTGCGGGGCGACACGAGAGGCACACACCGGGCGCGGCAGAGACAGCGGCGCACGTCTGCTCCGCTCAACTGCGCACTGGACACTGCGGCCCGACCCCCGCCCCGCCGCCGCTGTCACTCTAAGGTCATCCCCACCGCCGCCGTAAGGTCGCCGCTGCCAGATGGGGTCACAACACCCGCGCCCACAAGGCTGCCCGCGACCACACCCCCGCCGCCCGCGCCAAGGCCCGGTGCCCGCTTTCCGGGCTCGCCGCTTGCGATCGCCACGGCGTGTGCGCGCTTGCGGCGCGTCCTGTGGGCATGAACGTAGCGTATGTGGTTAGTCCTCTTGTCACTAAGACGCCCCTCGACGGCCGGCGCTTCGCTCACGCCCGCGCATGCCGGCCGTTTTGTTGCCCGGAGGTCTGCTCTGTTGCCTTCATGCTGCCTCTGCAGTGGACGCCATTTCGAGGGCTTTCGGGGGGACCCCTCGCGTTTCAATCGGCGATCTCTACACGGTTCTGGGGGAATCTTGCGCTCGTCTACGCAGTAAATAGATACGAGAGATATATGTATATGCAGATATTTGCATATTCACACATACATACATAGTGTGTAGTGAAATATATATATATTATATATATATATA
>NC_051425.1:10157904-10165404 GCF_015228065.2 Penaeus monodon | reverse complement strand
TTCATGAATTATGGGCCGACTTCACGATTCAGTAATTGCAACAGGGAGGAATTGGGCGAAATCCAGCCCGGCGATCCTCGGCTGAGTAAGGGATGATGTCACTGAGCCCCTGTTGCGGACACTCGCTGAGGGCTCCCGCTCCCGCTCGCCGACATTACGAGATCGCCAAGTGCCGTTGTCTCTCACGAACGCCCCTCCCCCTTCCCCCTCGCCCTCCGCCACCCCCCTTCCCCCTCGCCCTCCGCCACCCCCCTTCCCCCTCGCCCTCCGCCATCCCCACCACTCCCTCCCCCTCCCTGACACCTTGCCTCCCCCACTCCCCTCCCTCCCCGACATCATCCTCCCCTCCCCCCCTCACACCCCCGTCCGCCGTTCCATTCTTCCTTCTGGCATGCAGGTGCGACGGGGGAGGGGGGAGGGCGGAGGGGGGGAGGGGAAGGGGGAGAAAGACAAGGGGAAGCGTACAGAGATATAGAAAGAAAAAGAAAGAGAAACAGAGATAAGAAAAGAAACAGACAGACGAAGAGAGGGAGTGAAAGAGCGACGGAGAATGAGAAATGGAGCAAGAGAAAACGAGTGAGCGAGAGAGAGAGAGGAGAGAGAGAGAGAGAGAGAGAGAGAGAGAGAGAGAGAGAGAGAGAGAGAGAGAGAGAGAGAGAGAGAGAGAGAGAGGCGGGGGGTAGAGATAGATAGATAGATAGAGAGAGTCAGAGAAAGAGACCAAGGGAGAGAAAGAGAGTATGAACGTGGGAGGGGAAGGGGGGGGGGGGCGCCGAAGCGGACAGTCTCCAGATGCGTAGAAGCTTCGCGCAAAGGTCAGCCATCATCGTTTACTTGTGTGGTCAAAGGGCAGCGGGTGAAGGTCGGTGCGCGAGCGACATTTTACCCCTCCCCCCCCTCCCTTCATCTACCCTCCCTCCCTCCTCCTCCCCTCTTTCACCCCCACTCTCCCCCTTCCCCCACCATCTCTCAAACTCAGTCCTCTTCCCCATCCCTGCTCCCTCTCCCTCCTCCTCCTCCTCCTCCTACTTCTCCTCTTCCTCCTCCTCCTTCTCCTCCTCCTCCTTCTCCTCTTTCCTCCCCCTCCTCCTCTTCTCCTCCCCCTCCTCCTCCTCCTCCTTCCACCTCCCCCTCCTCCTCCCCCTCCCACTTCCCCTCCCCCAAACTGGCGGCCGAGGAGGTAAATAAGAGCGAGAGGCGAGAGGTCGGGGCGCCACGTAATCTGCAGTCGTAAATGTAATTTGTGGATTTTGGAACATTAGCTTTATTTTCGAAATTGACTAGTGGGTGTCATGAAAAAAAATACAAATACAAATGAGAATAAGATTGAAAAATGACAAAACTGTGGAAGTCTCTTTCTCCTTCTCTGTCTGTCTGTCTCTCTATCTACCAATTTATCTGTCTATCTGTCTGTTTCTCTCTCTCTCTCTTCTCTCTCTCTCTCTCTCTCTCTCTCTCTCTATATATATATAATAATATATATATATATATATATATATTATATATATATATATATAATATATATGTGTGTGTGTGTGTGTGTGTGTGTGTGTGTGTGTGTGTGTGTGTGTGTGTGTGTGTGTGTGTGTATGTGTGTGTGTGTGTGTATACAAACACACACACACACACACACATACACACACACACACACACACACACACATACACACATACACACACACACACACACACACACACACATATATATATATATATATATATATATATATATATATATATATATATATATATATATGCATATGTATATGGGCCGCGATGGCCGAATGGTTAGAGCGTCGGACTCCAGACTGTCACGACGGCAATCTGAGTTCGAGGGTTCGAGTCACTAGCCGGCGCGTTGTTCCCTTGGGCAAGGAACTTCACCTCGATTGCCTACCTAGCCACTGGGAGGCCAAGCTAGCCCAAGTCAGTGCCGGGTAAATAGAGAAAAAAAAAGGAACACCGGCACTCTCCGTGGAAAGGAACTGGGGACCCTACCACGTACTCACTCCAAGAGCATCACAACATGAAAACTACAATTAAGTATCATGCTGTGACCACGGCGGCTCAGACATGAACCTACCGTTAAAAGAAGAAGATGCATATGTATATGTATATATATGTATATATACATATACACATATATACAATTTATACATGTGCGTGATCATGATAACAATAATGATAATAAGGATAATAATGATATTGATAAGGATGACAATAATGACAATGGTAATGACAATGATAACAATAATGATAATGATGACGATAATGTTGATTAAATACTTATGATAATAGTAATGATAAAAGTGATAATCCTAACTGTCTGAAACACCATTAAAATAATAATGAGGATAAAGTTGATTATGATAATAATGATAACAATAATAATAGTAATGATGACGGTGATATTGTTGATAATAAAAAATATATATATGCATATAACAATGGCAATTATTATTATTGTGATAATAATGATAACAAAACTACTGCTAATACTACTACTACTACTAGTAGTAGTAGTAGTTACTACTACTAGTAGTAGTAGTAGTAGTAGTAGTACATGAAAACGCATAATATTAACGACATGAAACTGATAATGACGGTGATGGCGCTGAAGACGTGGGCCCGCGAGGCGCCCTTCGCCAGGTCACCCTCAGGCGGGGCGCAGCGCGAACAGAGCCGAGACCTTGGAATTCCGGGCTGGCTTCTGGAGGGCTTCCGTCTGTGTCAAGGGCTGGCTGGACTCTCTGACCTTGGCCGGCGATGGCGATGGTGTCATGGCAGGAACACTGGGCCTTTCATGACAGGAATGTTATGACAGGGGAGCCTCCCTTCGTGGACGCCGCTGGAGGCCCTCCGCCGGGAGCAGAACGCCTGGGAAAGCGGGCGGAACGACTCGGAGCAGATTTAAGCAAGGAACTGAGACCTAACTGGGGAAAAAGAATAACTGGGAGATGTCAGCAGAAGAGGATTCCATAGAATGACTGAGGAAGGGCGGCAGAGGGTGGCATCTGGAGCCAGCAGGGCGGAGCAGCACGAGGCAAGGAGCGGCGTCGGGACGGCCCGGGACGAGACGGAAATGCCAGGCGAAATACAATCTAAGAAATTATGGATCACAGAGTGGGACTAGAAGACGCTACGAAGAAAACCACCCCTCCCGGAAGGCTGAGAGAAAGGGCAAAGGAGCTATAAGGAATGGAGAAAATAGCAGAGAAAGTGAGACAAATAGTGGGAACGGAGCCGAACTGGAGTAGGCGCTGGCGGGCTCAAGAACGGGAGGCTTCCACTCAGAACGAGCAGAGCAGCTTCGGGAGAGGTGCCAGGGAAGATGGCGTGTCCTGGAACTTCGCTGACCAACAGGGATGAGAAGAAAGGAGCGGCAGCCCGCTGCAACATTTTGTGGGAACAGAAGGACAAGAAGCCAGGGGGAAAGAACAGCTCCTGATAGTGAAGATTGTGAGGCTGAACGTCAAAGGAAGGGATACCAAGCTGACCAAGACGTGGGCTGACTGCAAGAAGGCATATGTCATCGTTCTTCCCTCAGGAATACAAGAAACAATGGCACATACAGAGGTAACACACTGGGAGGGAACGGCATGGGGATGTCATCGACTTAGCATGAAAGCACTGGTTCACACCGTAGTAGTCACTAGAAAGAATGCCCACATATTCAACACAATAAACTATTTACTCGTGGTCCTAATTGACAGTTCTTTGAAGTCTGGATGCTTGTTCGTCTATGAAATGCAGAAAATGTTAGAAGGTTGAGAAACTTGACGTGTGGTTGTACTCCGTTTCAGGTCATAACTGCTTGTCTTGATACCTTCATCTACACGAATCACATTCCCTGTTCTCTTAGGATTAAATATGTTTTCTCCCGTGATGTCAGCTCGTCTCGACCCATTTCGCGGAGCTTGAGTGTAAGAAGATTCAGCTGGAATGCCCGAAGGGAGTGTAAGAAGATTCAGCTGGAATGCCCGAAGGGAGTGTAAGAAGATTCAGCTGGAATGCCTGAAGGGAATTCAGGGTCCCCTCTTCATCCAGCACGAAGAGGGGAAATTGGAACTCTGTGACGGCACCAGACTACCAAGAGAGATAGGGATGAGAGAAGCAGGGGACTACAGAGGACTACAAAGCTTATGTTCCAAAATCCACAAATTACATTTACGACTGCAGATTACGTGGCGCCTCGACCTCTCCCCTCTCGCTCTTATTTACTTCCTCGGCCGCCAGAATCACAAAGATGCATGAGAAAATGCATCCCAGAACAGACGTGGACAGATTGGACACCAAGAGAAAGAGAAGCAGGTGGGGATTGGGTATCGCTAAGGGCTGCTTGGAGTTGCGAGAGAGGAGCTTTGCTAAGTGGCTTCGGAGAGCTGAAAAGAGCTGAAGCAAACAGTGAAGTAGAAAGGAAGAAATACCAGAGGGAGCGATACTAAAGAGAAGAGAGGAAGGATATGAATTCTGGGAGACGAAATAATTACACGCGCAGGTCCAGAGGCATTTGAAGCGACACACGAGAGAGGAGCTGGGCTGACAAGGATGAGACTGGAGAAGGAGACAGAAGGCCTAAGGACGGCGTCCCAAGGCCTCTCGCTAAGAACCTGTGTCGTCAGACTGAAGATCGATCGACCAGACAGAAGAAGACCCCAGCGCAGAATGTGCAAATCATGAGACGCGGGACTCCATTCAGTCTCAGAAAAGCGGAAACTGGCAACTCACCCCGGACTCTGGAGCACTCCGATTCGATTTTTTTTTAAAAATTCTAATCAGCTGATACTTGGCATCTATGCTTACATATATCTGAAATTTCTAAACCTTAAATACCATATTCATTTATTGCTTTACAACACTGTTATTTTTTTCTCAACAGACTTAGTGAATCAGAGTACCCCTAGAGTCCGGAATGAGTTGCCAGTTCGTTCATTCCTTGAAATTCGACACGCTATGCAGGGAAAGACACGACGAGGGAGCAGGCGCATTGCACTGGAAACTCCATCATAGGCCCTCGCTCCCTCACGCACGGAAGTCGTACAGACACCAAGCAAGCAACAGAAACTGACGAGGTGAAACTTCTCTTGAACTTAAATGCCCAAACGGACGCCATTATTGCATATGGATGACTAGATGTGCCTGTGTTGGAAGAGGTGGAGGAGGAGGAGGAGGAGGAGGAGGAGGAGGAGGAGGAGGAGAAGAAGAAGAAGAAGAAGAAGAAGAAGAAGAAGAAGAAGAAGAAGAAGAAGTAGGCCCATAGGTAATTGCAATGATTGGAGACGAGTTAAAGGGAAGGATTTGAGATGTACCGAGAGCGGGTGATAATGATAGTATGAAGAGAGAGATAGAGAAAGAGAGAGAGAGAGAGAGAGAGAGAGAGAGAGAGAGAGAGAGAGAGAGAGAGAGAAGAGAGAGAGAGAGAGAAGAGAGAGAGAGAGAGAGAGAGAGAGAGAGAGAGAGAGAGAGAGAGAGAGAGAGAGAGAGAGAGAGAGAGAGAGAAGTGGAAGAAATGAAGATGAAAGTAATGACAGTAAGGATAATAACAGTAAATCCTGATGGCGGTAAGAACAATGATGATATTGCTACTTATACTAATATCAGTAATAGTGGTAATAATGATAATGATGATCATGATAAGAGAAAGAAAAGAAATAATATTCTCATTATCACAATTATTTTTATCATTATCACTCTGACTATTATATGGATAGTAATGATAACACTATTGAACTGCAGAACAAAAACGGAAATTAAAGGAAAAACAGAAAAAATAAGGAAAAAGTGTGAGGCAAAATCCAAAAAACAAGAACAGACGAACAAAGCAATGAAACACGGGCAATAAAGAGAGAGAGAGGAAGAGAGAGAGAGAGAGAGAGAGAGAGAGAGAGAGAGAGAGAGAGAGAGAGAGAGAGAGAGAGAGAGATTGAGAGAGAGACAGAGAACGACGGAGACACAGAGATAGAGGGGGATACAAGGGAAAGAGAGAGAGAAAAGGTGTACACAAAGACGAGGGAAGAAGGAACCAGAAGGCGAAGTGGTCCGTCGCCTCGAAGCGGTGCCCCAGATCCCTGAGTTTGGACAATGACATGACAGAAAGACAGCGGCCTTCCCTCATATTTGCTGACACGGGAGGGCGTGGCCGAGGGGCGGGGCCTCGCACTCTGCTCGGGGGCGGAAGGGGAATAAATGGCACGGAAGGAGAAATAGGAATAATGATCACGGGAAGAGAAAATGGGAATAATTGACACGGAAGGAGAAATGGGAGAAATGGCAGGGGAAATAGGCTGTGTGACGGACGCGGAAATAGGAAAGGCAGGGAGGAGAGCGAGATGCATAACTGGCAGGAAGACGAGAGAGATGAATGAGAATGAATGTGCCGAAGACCCTGGATGAGTAACTGACACGGAAAGAGAAGAGGCATAGGAGGGATGAGTCATTCCCGGAGCCAGGATGGGGACATGGCAGGGATACAGAAAAGCCACGATGGAGATGATGAAAATGAATGCGAGGAACAGACACAGAGAAGAGAAATGAGGCGAATGAGAATGAATGAGCGAAAATAGAGAAGAGAATGGGTGAAGATGAATTGATTGCGGGAGACAAGAGAAGTAAGTGATACCGAAAGAGAAATGACAAGAATGAGAATAAATGGATACCGAGATAAGAATGTGACAGAGAAAGAGAAACAAGATGAATGAAAATGAATAAATCCAGGATCAAGATGAAGATCAAGAAGCTGTGCGATCTCTTATACACTTTTATCCGAGGCTCTTGTTCATTCTAATGATTTGAGATCGAAATGTCAACTGTGGATCTTGCACCGTAAAATTATTCATCCTAATTCATGTTTTTTTGCATATATATATATATCTGCCACAACGACCGCAGTATGGAATGTTACTGGTATTTAAAATGGTGTAAATAAGCCTGGAGTGTTGTTTTAAAGTCACCTCTGAGATTCTTCTATATATAAATTGTAAATCACTACATATTTATTTTGGAATGTAATGCAAGTATCGGATTTAT
Source organism: Penaeus monodon (assembly GCF_015228065.2). Taxonomy (NCBI): domain Eukaryota; kingdom Metazoa; phylum Arthropoda; class Malacostraca; order Decapoda; family Penaeidae; genus Penaeus; species Penaeus monodon. The sequence goes on along the minus strand of NC_051425.1, from coordinate 10,158,379 downwards.
TCATGTAAGTGTTTTGTAAATAAATAAACACATTTTGGTTTGAAATTTTACTGTATAATCAACTCTGAGACTTATTTGTGTAAACAAACTGTAAATATTGAGAACATCACCGTCTTAAGCCTCGTTTTACGGTCAACTACAAGGTTTATTCACGTAAATGAACTGTGAATAACTACAGTTTTTTCAGCACTGGAGAGTGCGAGTGGCGGACGCAGTGAAAGTGTGTTGCAGTGAGTCTGTCCGCAATCGGCTCCGTAAGTGAACTTGAATTGCCCAAACAAGATTGTAAACAAAGATTAATCGCTGAGTGGGTGTGACATGAAGCAAGCCTCCGCCTGGCCTGGAGCTCCATCACGGAGTTACTGTGGCGGCCGTCGGAGCGAAGGAATATACACCATTTTTTAAACCCCTTCCCCACAGAGAGTAAGAGAGAGAGAGAGAGAGAGAGAGAGAGAGAGAGAGAGAGAGAGAGAGA